>NC_084594.1:49348112-49420612 GCF_033807715.1 Cololabis saira | reverse complement strand
TCATAAGCAGATGACTCAGACAGAGGCTGTGTCTGAAATAAACACCTAAATCGATTTTTATTAATTAAATCCGGTTTAAAACAGGAAAAAAATGTATTTTCCCTTTAATTTTCACAATTATACTATGACATCGCCACAAAAAGAAACAAAAAGTGAATGGAAGGTACAACTGAATAGAATCCCAAAACAGGCAAAGGTCAGTTGCCTGGAAGTGGTTTGTGTTTCCACCGTTTTACAAACTGCTTGCTATTGCAAAGTTTGCCGGGTTTGCCAGCTAAATGCAGCAGGGCGACTAATTTATATCACCATCTTAAATGAGTCAGAGAATGTCTGGCACTAAATGCAAGCTAAAATAATGCAGACAACATTGACTGCATCATTTTCCTGCAGAATTCCAGGAATATGATAAAATGACCATGACAACCTGGTGGAAAAACATGGCAAGTGCAGCGGTGTTAGACATGGCTAAAAATACAGTGTCCATTTACAGTCAAAAAGCCTGGGCTCATTCAGGTGCTGAATATAATCAATCTTAATTATGATACTTCTTTATTATCATTTTTGAATTTACATATTTAAGTTGTGATTGGACTATATTATAACTACTGTGAGAAATTAAATATAATCTTACTGTATAATAGTAATTTATTCACCTTTAGTTAATCCCTTTCAATTTGATAGTTTAATCATTTTGCCATTTGTCCTCTGTAGCTTGTTTTTATATTTGTTATCCTTTAAAAAAAAACAGATAAAAATAGGCCACCGTGTGTGAAATTATTTTGTTAAATATGTACTGTCAGATATGGTCAGATACATAATGCCCCCAGTCCATCAAGGTAGTGTATGCTAATGGTCACTACGGTAATGGTACCCACATTAGCAGAAGGTGATGTTATATTTCTATCTTTTCTACAGCACTGATGCAATGAGGAGTAAAGTATTCAAAGGTTCATTAAGATTATGGAGATCACTTCGTCATCAGAAACAAACAGAATTACCATATATAATCAAGTAAGCCTGTTTGTTTTTATTTATCTATTTTTCAATAACTGTATAACTATATAGTCAAGAACAAATGATACACTGATTACAATGATTACCCACTGATCAAATTCATAATAGTTAAATTTCAGATTTAGGTTCATACATTTGGGTACCGGTACTAAGATTAAGAGTTTAGCTGTCAACTAAGCACCACTTGGTGGGGGAGGATGCTGCTAAGAGCCGGTGTGCACAAATGAGGTTACTGGGAGTATGTGAGAGTATTAGGATGAAAAAATCTTTACCTCAGACCTAAATTCAACTGCATCTCAGGGACCCCTTTTCCACCAAACCAGTTCCAGTACTGGTTCTGGGCCAGTTTGGAACCAGACTTTCTGTTCCCTCTGACAAAGAACTGGCTCTGGGCCAGAAAACACAGTTCCAAGGTAGCAACTCTTTGCTGGGCTAGAGGAAAGAACCGCTTACGTAAGCAGAGGGGGGTGGAGTTGTTAAGACCAACGGCAATAGCAAGACTGGGAGACGGCGACATTTTCAAATAAGCAACGAATTAATATGGATACAGCAAAGCAGCAGTGGTCTGTGGAGGAGACACAGTGTTTCCTCTACATTCATTCAGCAGTGGCGGCCCGCCACTGCTAAATCATAGCCGCCACGCCTGAAAAAAATGTTTTATTATAATTTTTTTTTTTTTGTCACAAATGCACCATCGCCGCATCTCTCCACCTTCACAGCACAACCTGTGTGATGATGAGCGCAACGGCGAGGGGAGGGGAGGGAGTGGGGTGTTTGGGGGATCCTATTGGAGTTAATTACTCGCGAGAGCGCTGACTTTTTTTTGATCGGGCCCGATTTTGACCCAATCGTTGCTCGTGCCTCGTGCAGTGTACGTGGGGTAACGACGAGAGATTAACACCTCACGACGAGCTCCCGATCACAAATCGTGAGGTCGCAAGAAAATCAAGCATGTTTGAAATGCTGGTCGCTCCTCGTGAAGGAATCGCACAGTTGAAGCAGCTGCGACCCGATTTGCCTCATCCTTTCACAGAGAGCATGCGCAATATCTGATGTCACGTCAAAAAAACATTATTTGTAGTAAGTGTTGCAAATTCACATTAAAGCTGCAAGCAGCGATGAACGGGCCCTCGCACTCACGGCCACCGCCCCCCATAAGCATATCAGAAACGATACCACCCACGACTTCCTATGTCAAACCATTCAAAAGTTATAGCAGAAAAAAGGGACAACCAATCAGAAGAAGGGGCGGGGCTAGTTCAGGCCAATGAAGGTCAAGGACTCATTACAGAGTCCCATGACACCACCCACGACTCTCTATGTCAAAACATTCAAATGTTATAGCAGGAAATAGGGACAACCAATCAGAAGAAGGGGCAGGGCTAATTAAGGCCAAAGAAGCTCAAGGACTCATTACAGAGTCCCATGACACCACCCACGACTCTCTATGTCAAAAACTATGACTGGACTACTGCAACGCCCTCTACGTGGGGGTTAGTGCTTCTTCCATCTCCCGTCTCCAGATGGTCCAAAATGCTGCAGCACGCCTTTTAACTGGCACTCGCAAATTTGAGCACATTTCCCCCATTTTAGCTTCCCTCCACTGGCTGCCCATACAGTCCCGGATTCATTTTAAAATTATTTTATTTGCTTTTAAATCCTTGAATGGTCTTGCCCCGCCGTACCTCTCTGAGCTCCTACACCCTTATTCCCCCAGTCGCTCTCTCAGGTCAGCTGATCAGCTGCTCCTGAGAGAGCCTAAAACTAATAGAAAGCTCAGAGGGGACCGCGCCTTCGCTGTTGCAGCTCCAAAACTTTGGAACAACCTGCCTCAGCAAATCAAACAGGCCTCCTCTTTGTCTGTTTTTAAATCTCTTCTTAAAACCCACCTTTTCTCCTTGGCTTTTAACACTTAGCAAGACAGTTGTGCTTATTTTATCCTTTTTAGTATTTTATTCTTTTATCTTCTATTTTATCCTTTTTATTGACTTAACTTGTCATGATTGTTTTATTTATGTGCCCTGTGCCTTATGGTGTGTTGTCTTTCATTTGCCTGTCCAGCACTTTGGACCATGTTGGTGTTTTTAAAGTGCTTTATAAATAAAGTTGTATTGTATATTGTAAAACATTCAAATGTTATAGCAGGAAATAGGGACAACCAATCAGAAGAAGGGGCGGGGCTAATTTTCACCAATTATGGTCAAGGACTCAATACCGAGTCCCATGACACCACCCACGACTCTTTACGTCAAACCATTCAAAAATTATGGCAGAGAAAAGTATTCTAGGGGGCGCTGTTGAGCCGTTAGGCCACGACCATTAATGTAAACCATAAAATATCAAATTTATTGCCAGGCCTGCCTTGCATGCAAAATTTGGTGACTTTTGGGGAACTATCAAATATGGACCAATCAGATGAAGGGGGGCGCGCTTTTTGCTGTCTAGCGTCGCCACGTTAACACTTTTGAAAGAGAAAAGTAATGCGCGTAGTCGCAGGATAGAGACGCTCATTTTGATGTATAACACACCTGGGTGCACGTTACGGGTCGTGCCGTATTAATTCTCGAAGGAATGGCTCATATTGCTCCAAAATTAAGCGATTAATTCAGAATGTTTAAAATGGCCGACTTCCTGTTCGGTTTCGGCCATGGCGCCAAGAGACTTTTCTTTAAGTTGCGACATGATACAGGTGTGTATCGATTTTCGTTCATGTACGTCACACCGTATTCTGGGGCTTGAGGCGCAAAGTTTTTCCGGTCTGAACCAACCAGATGAAGGGTGGGCGCGCTTTTTGGTGTCTAGCGTCGCCACGGTAACGCTTTTGAAAGAGAAAAGTAATGCGTGTTGTCGCAGGATGGAGACGCACATTTTGATGTATAACACACTTGGGGGCACGTTACGGTTCGGGCCGTATTAACTGCCGAAGGAATGGCATAAATTGCGCCAAAGTGACACGATTAATTCAAAATGGCTGACTTCCTGTTCGGTTTCGGCCATGTCGCCAAGAGACTTTTCTTTAAGTTGTGTACTGATACAGGTGTGTAGCGATTTTCGTGCATGTACGTCAAACCGTATTGTGGGGATTGAGGCACAAAGTTTTCAAGGGGGCGCTGTTGAGCCATTTTGCCACGCCCATTAATGCAAACCATTAAATATCAAATTTTTCGCCAGGCCTGACTTGCATGCAAAATTTGGTGACTTTTTGGGCACGTTTAGGGGGGCAAAAAAGACCTCCTTTCGTCAGAAGAAAAAGAAAAAGAAAAAAAAAATTCCTACAGATACAATAGGGCCTTCACACTGAAGGTGCTCGGGCCCTAATTACAAATCATGTTTTAATAGCAAAAAAAAGACTGCATTTCCACGTACGGTGCGGGTCGCCGCGTACTCTACGCCGTAGGCTCTGCGTTGGTGTAACGCGGAACCATAATTCAGCCTTTAGTGCGCTGTGTGTGCTGTTCGGAACACCTCTTTTTTCTCTTCTCATTTTGCTGGGACGCCGGGTCCCTCCACCCGGACACAACTTTTGCGGTATGCGTTCTTTGTTGTGTCTAAAAATGATGCGCAGTGCCCGCCCAATCAGAAACGGTACATATATTTTGGGATTTTACTTTTTTTTTTTTTTTTTTTAATTTAATTTTAAATGATTAGGGTGTAGGAAACAATCTCATTATTGTTTCTATTTGTAGGTGAAGACTGACTTGAGAAACAAGCTGCAGGGGGATCATCTTGCAGCATGTATGCTGCTAAGTATCAATGAGCCAACTCTGGGAGAATTTCCCTACAACAGAGCCTTGGAGCTCTTCTTTAAAAAGCCAAGGAAAATGAAGTGCTCTGAGCCTGGGTGCAAACTTTGTCATTGAGTCTACACAGCCTCATCTAGCTGATGTTTACATGTTATTTATTTAATGTTATTGTTTTTATTTATTTTTTACATTTTCAACTGGTTAGAGTTGAAGTAACATTTATTTATTGTTCAGGGATTGTTCTTCAAAAGTTCAGGGATAAAAGCCAATAAATAGGGTTTGAAAGTTACATTTGCTGTCAAGTGGTCATTTGTGTACGCCGTACATTTACGCCGCCGCCGCCGCCACCCCCCCGGGAAGCATGCCCCCACTGCTGAAAAAATTCCTAGAGGAAACACTGAGACAACCTGTCTTTTAGGTATATGGTCCATGGAGGTGCTACGCGGAGCAAGCAAATACGTTATTGTTGCGTCAACTTTTGCACAAATGCAAACGCAACTGAAACGGAAGTTTGCAGTGGCGTAACTGACGTTTGCAGTGACGTAATTACGTGCCTCCCCTTAGCACCCCGAGCTGTGGAAAACCAAACTGGTTCTCAGCTGGTTCGTAAGTTGGTTTGGTGGAAAATGGGTAAGGGTGGGCTGGGTAAACATGTTCTGTGCCAACATTGCTGAGACAGCTGACCAGAGCTAAGTCTTTGGTGTCTGCTGTGGTGGCGATCTTCAGGCACTAGTGCTATAGGTAGTCAAGATGAAGAAGTCCCAAAACTTTGTTGGCCACTAGGACTCTGGAGGCAGTGGACTGCAGCCTCAGCTAATGCCGAGGCAAAAACTAGGGTGAGCCAATAGAAAATATCTTTCAATCTGCTCAGAAAAAGGCAGAAAAGCAGTGCTTCCCCAATACTGCATTTTGGAGATGGATTGCTTTTGACTAATAGTGATCATTTCATCAGGCTTTAAAGACGCTCCTTAATCCCATGAATACATAGAGTAACCGTCGATTCACACCAAAAGCGCCACAGGCGTCTGGTTGCTATTCATTTTCTATGAAAGCGCGCTGCGGGAGGCTTAGGAAGCATCGGGAACAGCGCATTGGAGGCGTCCAGAGCGTCAATATGAAGTTGAGAAATCTCAACTTCATGCAAATGAGCAGCGGCGACGCCAAGGCAGCGTCCAATCACAGACTGGGATTCTCGAAGCCTCAATGCAGATTGTACTTTCGTGTACACAAAAACTTATACTTGTGAGCAGAGCTGTGCACTAACAAACTTATTTTATCAGGAATTAATATATTTCATCCAGCAAACTGACATTTTTGTTGATTTGACTGCCGTTTTTACCTGAACTGCGATTACATGTGAAACACGTAACTGATGGTTGAGGAGCTGGATGGTCCGAACGATTTTATTTGCTACATCCATCCAACGCAAAATAATTAAAAACCGTGCTTATTAATCACAAAACACAGTTTAAACAATATAACCAAATCCGCTCCGACCCAATGTATCAGTGATCAGCGCAGACAGACTGCAGCTTCACCGGGACCAACGATGATGGTTGATGTTGATCCAGGACCAAACTTGTTAAGGAATATCAAACTCACTCTTATGTACACGGAAACAATGCCAAAATATAAAGGTGTCCCAAAGTGTGATCTATGGTGAAATAGGAAACTGAAGATGTGCACGCTTATATATAGATATGTGTAGACTATATGCACTTTGTTCCTCCAGTTCTGCAGCAGCTTGAAAGCCCCGCCCACTGCAGGCGTCGACAGATTTTGGCAAGCAGCGCGATGCAGGCGTCCCGAGCCACCACAGGTGATTTTTGACGCTTTCGGTGTGAATCTACATTAAGATGTATTTCACACCGGACCCAAAATAACAATTTGGGGGGGGGGGGGGGGGGTGGTAGTCTAGTTGTTACAGAGGTGGGCTTGGGTCTGGAGGACCCAGGTTCAAGCCCCAAAGATATAACAAAATATACCACCTTGGGTCCCTGAGCAAGGCCTTAACCCTAATTGATCCCCGGGTGCCAGAATAAAGGCAGCCCACTGCTACTACTCTAACTAGTGATGGGTTAAAAGCAGAGGATACATTTCAGTGTGTTTCTATAAGGGCTGCCCCCGACGCAGGATTTAGCTGGTCGACTCAAGTCAGGGAGTTTAATGCGACGCGTCGACGGCTCGTTATCCATCCATCCATTATCTATACCCGCTTTATCCTTTGCAGGGTCACAAGGGTCTGCTGGAGCCTATCCCAGCTCATTTCAGGTGAGAGGCAGGGGTTACACCCTGGACAGGTCACCAGTCCATAGGACTCGTTATTTAAGTTGTTATTAAAGTCAAGTTTAAGTATCAATTTGGCCTTTTTCCCCCAAGTGCTATTTAAACCATGTGAACATACAGTGCATGCAACAGTAATATGAACATTGTTTTAAGCATTTTAAATTAAATACATCTATAAACTACCACTACTTGCGGCTTTCTTTCACCGCATAACACACTTCACATGTAGCTCCTGCTGATACTGCACATGCGCAGTTTGTGCACAACCCCCCTTACCTAAAAATACGACGGCTCGACTCAAGGAATGCGCATCGACGCCAGGCTCCTCGACTGACTCGAGCCGTCGACTTCAAGGGGACAGGCCTAGTTTCCATGTATACTGACAAATAAAGTGGTTATTATTGGTTATTATTATTATTATCAAAGTCACTGAGGTAGTTGAAAAGTTCTAGGGCTCTGGTGTTGTAAGGAGATCTATTCTAGACTACTTGGTGAGGTCTAGTAGATGTCTTTCTATCCATACCCAATATGTTTCAATGCTGAATTAAAAGGACTGTTTATGTTTTTCACTAATCAAATTTTCAAAGTTGTGACTCACAACTAGGGCTGGGCAATATATCGAGTATAGTCGATGTATCTCGGCTTCTACTATGTGCAACGTACAAAATGACTATATCGTGAATATTCAAGTATACATTGTCACGCATTTGCTTTTAGCCGCGGGAATTAAAGAGCATATTGCAGGTTAGAATTTTTTCAAAAATTATACCTGAGCTTATGTGAAAATGACTATGTGAGAAATTAATGTAGGATTTAATATGTTTTACAACACATAAGGGCACGTATTCAGAGGAAAAAGTGGCTGATTTTAGCCAAGCTCCTACAAATGTTTTTTTTTTTTTTCGAACACCGCATCATATGACGCAGCACCAGGGAGACGTCTCCACAGCTCTGCCCCATCTGACTGTGCAGACCCCGTACACACGTAGCCGGGTATCTGCTAAACCGAAGATATTTTCCTACGTTTTCCTATTCCTATTTTCCTACTAGACAGAGACGGAAAGCCGTTTTGCGTTTTCGAACGTCACATTATTCTCCAAAACAACAACAAATCTGCTCTGAGTCTGACGTCTAACGTGCGACCCAGAACTACAGATGATCCACCATCTGTCCTCCAAGCTATTTATTAAATAAATGGCCTCTGCTCTTGACAGCCGTTTACTGCGTTACACCGACGCAGAGCCTACGCCGTAGGGTACGCGGCGACGCGCAGCCCTATGCCGTACCCTACTCCGGAGGTCACTGTAGTATATATTTATGCGTATTTCAATGAAAATTCAGTTGCTACATTATTTTCCTACACATTGATTCACAGGGGTCTCAAACCTGGAATATGCTCTTTAAATTACATGCATAGACATAAAACAAGCGCACCTAGTCACATAAGTCAGTCACGTGCTGTCGTGCGTGCATCGTTATACGACCAGCAGCTGGTGTCAGCGCTGCTGTCCGGGACCGCCGGTCACTTCCACCCCGCTTTAACTTTAACTTAACTTTCCCAAACGTGGCCGGTTTGCGAAGTGAGCTCATCCTCGCGGTTGCTACGCGCGATGGACTCTTTTCAAAGCAAACTGGGACGGTTTAGTAAAGACGGGAGGGGATGTTTTCTCCTCACTGGGACGGTTTAGTAAAGACGGGAGGGGATGTTTTCTCCTCACTGGGACGGTTTAGTAAAGACGGGAGGGGATGTTTTCTCCTCTCACGCCGCGCTGATGCAGCTCCAACTATCTGCTCAGTGCAACATGCGTCCGTGTGCAGCCGAGCCTTTCTCTTCCAGAGCTGAGAAACGTCACCTAGTGTTGCTTAAATGTGGCCACATGAAATCAATCACTATCATCGAAACAAAGTCAAACAAGACTATATGACGTCATATTGCTAAAAGTAAGTGAAAGTGATGCAAAGTAAAGGAGGAGAGGATGAAACATTGCAGTCCCTACACCTACAATAATATAAAAGGTGCTCTAAGGGCCCTCCTGCTCAGAGCAGCTCATCCTGGTAAAACCAGGTAAAACCGGGTAAAACCAGGACCAGAACATGATCTTAGCAGATGTTCTTCAGACGGGAGTCAGAGATGCAACGTGCTCTTTCTATTTTGAAATGACACTTTTTATGTTTGTGCCACTCCCTGCTTAGTAACTGTTTAATAAATACAGTTTTGGTCAATTTGACTTATTCCCCCTTTTTGCATGGAAGTTAGTTAAAATTAGCATATGTTAATGCAGTATGAACAAGAATGTTTTAATGTAGACATATAGAATCATCATACTGGTGTGATCAAAGTATTAATTCAAGGCTAAGGCAAAATATATAAACATATCACAAGAATTGTATACATATATTTTGAAACTTGCTCACCTGCATCGTCAGATTCGTTGAACTGTGAGTAATTCACCACTTTTCTGTTCCTGTAAAGATATACATGCATTGTGTCAGATTACAGAGTGACTTCACAGTCCTCACCTGATACAACAGCATGTACATTGAAGAGTGGAAGCCAGCTGCAAAGATATTGCATTTTATATCTACTGATTTGGCCCGGGTCAGCTGTGTATGAAGGTCTGGATATCATTTGGACTGAGAAGCCACTAGTAGTCTCTTGCTATAGGGCACTGAACTGGACACAGTTTCCAGGTCTTATTTGCCCATGTACAGAAAAGGCCTGACAACACAGCAGACAACTATAGTTCAAATAACACACATTGTTAGAAAGGGAAGAGAAGAGCTGACCCCTGGCAAGTTAAAGCCACCATTGTAACAGGACAAGTTTTTGGAAAAAAAAAGTTGCAATGCATATTACATCTGGCAAGACAAGTTTTTTTCCTTTGTGGCAACATAAAATCAGTTATTACTTGCATTGTAAAACAACAACTTTCCTGCTTCGGGTTACTAATAATAATAATAATAATACATTTTATTTATATAGCGCTTTTCTGGGCACTCAAAGACGCTTTGTGGACTCTCACATATCTGATGTCTTACATTGCTGGTGCACATGCATGCGGAGGGGGGTTCCTTACATGAAAGTCTGATGTAATGCACTGAATGTAGACTGTCAAATCAGGTCTTAAATAAATCTGAATTGTACTGTGATTGAACAATATAGCTAGCAGTAGAAACATAACATTAATGAACGAAATTCAAAAAGCTGGATTTCAATTGACATTAACATTATGTAGCTTGTTTTGTGAATTTATGCTTTTATTAAGCAACCCCCATCCAACTAAGTCTATTTGTTGAAATTTCTGCTTGAAAATGATATATCTAATTTAATAGTCACTACAGTATGCATTTGAATACATTTGGTATCGAAATGATAACAGAAGTCCAAGATTGAGTATAAATGTTACAAGGCCAGAGTAAATGAAGGTGGAGCACAGCAAAAAAAATATAAATAAATAAATGAATCCTTAACATTTGACAATATATTACACATCTCTTTTTTTATGTTTTCACTGCTAGAGTAGTGAAAACTATAAACTCATTCACTCATTCACAACCTCGCCGTTTAATATCCCAATATTGATTTTACTTTTGTGGAACAAAGCGTTGAGGGATTCACATCAATTACATAACATGTAAATACTATCTATATATAGAAACATACATACATGTAACTGTAGGTGTTCCGACTTATGTAACTACACCAATATAAGTGTTAAACAAGCAGTCAACTATTCAGTCAATTATACATACGTAACCATATGTCCATTTGTGTGTATATATAAAATTGTGCAGTCCTCAACAAAAACAAACAAATGTGTAAACACCTATTTGAAATACCCTCATCCCAGGCTTATCTATTCATATGCACTGTATATAACATGGTTATGTGTATTTGTAGTGACCTCAATAATTCATACTTCTACCATCATAAAAATTACATAATTGCGTTCGAAAGACGCCCGCCGCTTATAGTGAAAGAATTTTGTTGATGTCTCTCTGCTTCCACACATTAAAGGCGGGAATATACTCTACGTTGGTGCCTGCGTACCCTGCGTACGTGTCTGTTCGGCTCCCAGCGTACCTCGCGTACCACACGACGAGAGCCCGTCATACCGGTGGTGACCGATAGGGGGCAGCAAGCAGAGCAACAGTTGGAAAAGCTACTTATATTAAGTAGCAGAAGTAGTAGCAGCAGCAGCGGCAGCAGATTAGAAAAACGAACAAGTTTACAGGACAATATTGGATGATGTAGGAGATTATAACATCGTGTGAATGTGTTTGAATGTGTATGAATGTTTGGTGGTGGTCGGAAGGGCCGTTTGGCGCGATATGGCAGCCACACTTCCGTCAGTCTGCAGGGCAGCTGTGGCTGCAGACGGAGCTAACACCGGGGAGAATGTCAGTGTTTCCCCTACCATTATATAGGCCTGGCGGGGCCGCCAGGCCAACGAGACCCCCCGCCAGGCCTAAAAAAAAAAAAAAATCAATGATCGTTTACGTTTAGGAGCCTCTGCAGCTGTTCTGCAACGTGAGTCAACCTGCTTCGTTGCCTAGTAACGCTGCTGAGAGTGCTGGCATATTATTATATATTATGGGATGTATAGAGTTTGTAGCTAGCCAAAAAAAAAAGAAAAAATATCGCGGGCGACAGACAACATGATATAAAGAAATGTTTCTGCAGGTCCGTGTGTTTGTGTTTGCATGAGACGCTGCAGGGAAGCATGAAGGAAAACACAGCCGGACGACGCACCATGCGTCCGCGGGGTCCTAGCACCAGCCATGTATGAGCGTCAAGGCTGATTTATGGTTCTGCGGTACACCAACGGCGTAGGGTACGCAGAGACACGCACCGTACGTGCGCGTCGCCGTGTACCCTACGCCGTAGGCTCTGCGTTGGTGTAACGCGGCCCATAAATCAGCCTTTGCCGTCGCTGACACCGGTCCGACTGGTGACCCAGTAAAAAACAACATCTAAAACACAGAACATCTGGCTGGGATCCCTAATGGCTTAATAACCATAAATACAGCCCTTGGTTGTACCACAGTCCCCATGGTACATTTCCAATTTGTTGTTTAGCTTACATTTTTGTTCTGATTGAGCTTCTTTTTTTGGTAAGCAATAATTATGAAAATAACACAGACAATAGATTGTCTTTCCACTAGAACCACTAAAGGTTCATTTTTTCCCCAGTCAAATGCATGTAACTCTGTAACCAAACGGGAAAAAAAACTTCTACAATATTTAAATTATTTATAACTGATATAATCTCAATTGTGAATAGGGATGTTTTGTGGCATATGCCGTCAGCACAAGCAGCTGTTAAAAGAGGACCATCCCAGAGAGTTTTCATAGAGATCCCTCTGAAATATATAGAAAAGATGTGCTCAATGCTCATATGGGTCAGACCTTTCAGACCCATGACACTTTGGTTAAAGGTTAGATTAAATCTAATGATTTCATTGAAGTGATATCATTCA
This sequence comes from Cololabis saira, assembly GCF_033807715.1. Classification (NCBI taxonomy): domain Eukaryota; kingdom Metazoa; phylum Chordata; class Actinopteri; order Beloniformes; family Belonidae; genus Cololabis; species Cololabis saira. The sequence continues at coordinate 49,408,088 of NC_084594.1, read as the reverse complement.
GCAATATAGGCCTACAATGATTTTTTATGTAAAACTTTGTTATATTGCTGCATGTCCAATATTCCGTCCCACGCGCCTCGTCTGTTTAGGATTTTTTCAGTGGGTACCACCGGGCCTGAAAAATATTCTAGGGGAAACACTGAATGTGTATGAATGAATAATGATCTCTGTAAAGCTCTGGGTGCCTTGAAGGAGCTATATAAAACCACAGCATTATTATTATTAGTATTACTCTTTATTAATTTTTATTACTTATTTATTATTACTTGTTTACCCCCTTCCCTGTATGTGTCTGTGTGCTACGTGAGTTTCCCCATTGAGGGAGTAATAAAGGACTATTTTATCTTATCTTATTATTATTGCTTATTATCAAAAATGGATAGTTTGTCCAGACTAATTTATCCGGCATTCTCCTTACCCATCTCAACAAGAATGACGAAACAATAAATCCAGTTAATTTTAAGTTCATATGGAGAAATAGATGTCAATATATAAGAAAGATTAACATGGTAAAAAACTATGATGATGTTGAATGTGATTGATTTCAATATTATGAATGGTGTCTTGAAACTGAAATGGTTAAAATCTTTCCTTACAAATAGACATTCCATCTGGTTTATTGTTCCTAATATGATTTTCCAAAAAATGGGTGGAATAGACTACAATACTATTATTTTGTTGAAGACAAGTTCTTCATTCACAAATGTAGATTTTTTTAAGACCAAACCATGTTTGACCCATTGGAGAAATGAGCTAAAGCTCTTGAGTAAGTCCTTGAGTCTTGTTAAAGAAAAGAAAGCCCTTAAACTGTTTTCTTTACTTGAAAGATATGATTTAATATAAGATGGCCCTTGTGAGTTATTTTTTATTTTATGTTGTACAATAATTAAATTCTCAGTGTATATTTTGTAATACTGATGTTGCTCAACCCAAGGCAAAAGTTTGTAATTCTGATATGACTTTTATGTGCTTTGTTTGTATCTATCTTTCAATTAAAAAAAACAAAAACATTCTGGTGTAAAATTAAAGTGAAGTTAAAGTGAGTTAACAAGGGGGAAGTTAACCTGCATGGAGAACTTTCTCCAGCTGAGAGCAGCAGTGCCAGCTGGGATCAGACCGGGAACAGCGATACTAGCGGCCAGAGCGAGAACTGCAGGTCGCGTACGCGTTCAGTGTCTTTTTGGGGAACGTGCACGTCGACGCGCCGATTTGGACGCAGGATACGCAGGATACGTGTGACGTGACGTCACACGTGTCCTGCGTCGCGCGTACGCGTTCTGAACGGCGAGTATATACAGCCTTTAAGTGGTTGTTTGAAGCCTTAAAACCGCTGAGTCATTCCAGCAGAGTGACGGACAATAGTCCACAGGCAGTCACCAGTGTTCAAGTTGCAGGTCCTATGAATCACAGATGTGGCCGATTTACCTAATTAATGTGTTAAACTCCACCCTTTTCTGCTCCTCTTCCTTCCAGTTTAGGTTTTATGATATTTTAAATCAGCTTTCAGTAATCTGCAGCATAACATTAGGAGCTAAATTGACTAAGAAGACAAGACAACCTTTCTATTCTGCACATTACTACATAACTTAATGGTGTTTACTGACAATATCCAACAAAATAAAAACAACGGTGTATGTTTAATACTGTACCATTTGTCATGTAAAATGTAACGACGCATTAAGTTTGACCTTCACAGGAACTCAACCAAACTTCTTAGAGGTAATTAATAACTTTACCAGATAACATATCATGCATGTAAGCCTCACTAGTACATAAACTTTATTAAAAGGAACCCTGGCTATTAAGACATGTAGGTCTTAAAAGATAAATGTTGGTATCAATTATAACAATGTGATATAAAAAACCTTGTTGATGTCTTCGTTTTTATAAAATTTGAAAATATAATTTAACATGTAGGTCGCCATTGTTGTTTACATTCTGGGTAGTGACGTCAGACGGTGGCCACTGCTGGCCCCCGTACACTGTTTTGACACCCAGAAACAGATGAAAACACACCTAAACAGGTGACGGCACACCAGAAACACAGATCAAAACACAGCTAAACATTAAGGTGACGGCGCACCTACAAAAAAGTAAAAAAAAAAAAAAAAGTACCGCACCATAAAGCATGAACTATAAAAACACCATAAAACTCAGACAGACTAACAGACCACACGTTTCAACTAGCAGATAACCGATGCTACAATAAAAACCCCAGCCAGATCTGGCGTCATTAAATTAAATAAAGATGTTCTTGCCTATTTGACGCGAAGTCTGCGTCTCCCGTTTCGTCAAAGTCCCGGGCCAGTCCCCTCAGCCTCTGGTCTGTCATCAAACGATGTACACAGCTACGGGGTCTACGCCGTAGCCTACGGCGTAGGCGGCGTAGGCTACGGCGTCTACGCCGTGGGCTCCTGCGTAGTCGGCGTAGCCGTAGCTCTATGAGCCCGCAGTGCTCCGCCATCCGCTCTCGCCGCCGCCGGGATGGAGACGCCGGTGGGAGGATGCACGTTTGCACGTTCGCCCCCCTAAAACCGGCCTCGGGGCTGGGTCAACCGTTTGATGACAGACCAAACATTGTTATAATTGATACCAACATTTATCTTTTAAGACCTACATGTCTTAATAGCCAGGGTTCCTTTTAACAATAGTCTCAGAATAACTCAAGCCTTTAGTTTCATGTGCTTATGAACTTCAAGTTCTTTTCAATTCAATTTAAACTCAAAAGCTTCTTCACCTTCCTCCAATATTTTTATTTAACATCAACACTATTATCAGTCCTTCCTTTTATCATTTTCGGCCACTTGCTAAATTTGAACATTCTGCTAGAGTTTTGGCTGAATTCTTCAACAGATCTCCATCTCTCTAATACAGAGTACTTTCTTCAGCCATTTTCCTCTCTCCAAATTATCCTCTCTTCTAACGCTGGGCGATAATAGTTTATTAGATCTCGATCTCGATTCAGACACTAATGTGATCTCATTTTTAATAAGATCGAATCACAGCGATTCTGTCACGTCACGGTGCATTATTTATTTATGTTCCTTCCTTCTGAATCATCCCAGGCAAAAACTAAAAGTTGTGTGGTTGTGTTCTGTGTCCGTCTCCTCTTCTTGTCATGATCATGTGCAAACACCCCGTTGCTATGGCAACACGCACTCATTTACTGCATGTGTGTGTGGTAGAGCCCTGCGCGGGACTGTTTTTTTCATCCCGCTCCCGCTGCATTGCTGACCATTACCGCCCGCACCATGTGTGTTCCACTCCCGCCCGCTCCCGCAGTGTTTTCATCCGCTCCCGGTGCATTTCTGACCATTACTGCCCGCACCCGCAACGTGTGTGTTCTGCTCCCGCAGTGTTTACATCCGCTCCCGCAAAACTCGCCTTTTGCGCACGCATCAATTATGTGATTGTGGTTACAGCAACGAGAGTAGGTTGTGAGTGGCTCAAATAAGACTAATAAATAACATAAAATAAACAATGTTAATGAATGAAACGAATTACTGTAATTTAACAAATTAATCGCTTGGCCATTACATTGCTGTGGAGGAAGAGAATGCTGCTGACCGACTGCGGTCCCAATCCCGTGCGTCTCTCTTCCAACATGCGCCCACAGACACTAAATGCAGTTTCTCCAAATATCTGACTGGCCTTGCTTTGTCTTTGCTTTGTAAAGACCTTATTTTAGGTTCTTTTTCACGTCATTTATTTCCATCTGGTTGCTAGACTACATCCCGATCCCACAGGGGTTTTTTTGTCCGCCCGCTCCTGCCCGCAGCAAAATTCAAACCGCCCGATCCCGCGAGATTTGCGTTGGGTCCCGCGACAAGTTAAGACAAGTTTACATTTTGATATAGCAAAGCTGCAACAGTGCAACTTATGTTCAGCAGCACTGACACTGAGGCAGCATTACAGTAAGCTTTTGTTACTTACCGGTATTCATTTTCACTTACCAAAGAGACTTGAGTAGTTGGTCAAGTAGTGAGTGAGAGCACTTTAATTTGATGTTTGATTTTATGTATTATATACTATGTGAGCAGCACTGACTGAGTAATGTGACTGTTTAATGAAGCCACAGTAGTTGGCTTGCAGTTTGTTGTTGTTCATTTATGTTTCTTCCACTGTTGTTGCCTGCTACCTTGCAAGTAGTTGAATGAAAAAATTAATTTTTCATGGAAAAATGAAAATCGTTTGAGAATTGTATCGTAGATCTAGATTCTTGTGGAGAAAAATCGAGATTCTCATTTTGAGCAGAAAATCGTTTGAGAATCGTAGATTAGATTCTTGTGGAGAAAAATCGAGATTCTCATTTTGGCCAGAATCGCCCAGCACTACTCTCTTCAGCCCATCTTCTTTTCAACTGATCTTTGTTCCATGCGGTTTTTCTTCTTCTCCTCATCATTTTCTCATTTTCAGCTATTATTCTGCTCTTCCGCTGATTTCCTCTTTTGATGTCAACTTTTTGTCTTCAGCTCATCTTCTTGGTTTTAGCTGATGTTACTCTCTTGACATCATCGTTTCAACTTGTCTTGATGTCAACTTGTTGTGTTTAGCTTATCTTCCTCCCTGAAGCCCATCTTCTTCCCTTTTAAGTAGCTCCAGTCTTCAACTCTTTTCTCTTCTTCCATCATCCTAAGTTTTCAAATGCCTGACATTTCTATTCTCGCCTCATTTCTTTTTAATTTGCACTAGGGCTGTGCGATTAATCGATTTTAAATCAAAATCGGATTTATTAGTCAAGACGATGTTAAAAAAAGGAAAATCGATTTTCCGATTTTCCTCTCGCTTGCTTCCGGGCTGTGCGCCTCTCGGCTACCGTAGTCGTCCTCCCCCCTCGAGAAGTTGCGAGCACGCTGGAGCTCTCCCCGCCCCTTTGTAAGCATGTCGGCATTTGCAAAAGAAAGCGAAAATGTTGTTGATAAAAAGGGCAAGAAAAGAAAGTCAATAGTGTGGAATTGGTTCGGCTTCGCAGCTTCAGACGAAGAGCAAACCACACCCCGCTGCAAAGTCTGCCTGAAGGCGGTATCTGCTAAAGACAGACGTGTTTTTCCAATGGAGTGAGGCATCTCACTTCAATACAATCCCTGCTGAGAGTCGCGCATGCACGATAGCGTCTCAGCAGCTGTGGGTAATAAAACTTCAAAAGTTTGGGAGCATTTTAGCCTCAATACGGCAAATAAAAAGATGACTTGCAAGGTTTGCAAAGCCGACGTTGCTTTTCACGGGAGCACGTCAGTAATGCATTTGAAGAGAAAGCACTCCGGAGTGTTGAATGAAACGGACTCGCCTTGGTAAGATATTAAGCCTATTTTCATTTGTTTCATTCATTAACTTTACTTATTTCATGTTATTTATTAGTATTATGTGAGCCACTCACAGCCTACTCTCGTTGCTATAACCTCAATCACATAATTGATGCTGCACGAAAGGCGAAAAAGCTTGTGTGATGATGACAATGATGGATTTGCATCTAACTTTCAGTCAGGTGCCTATGAACTGTCAATTATCCATCAAACACCACAATGATCATGTTAAAATTAAATTAGATAGATTTGTCTGGACATTTCTCTTGCGGGACGGGAGAAGACACTAAATCAATGCATCTCTATTATTGTGCGCCGTGCGGGCATGAATTCCTAGAGTTTTGTGGATGCGGGCGGGAGCAGGATGAAGAAAACAGTCCCGCTATAGCAGGATGAAGAAAACAGTCATGCTATATCAGGGCTTTAGTGCCCATCTTTCTTGTGTGTTTATCATCATTTGCCACATAATTAAAGCAACCTCATACTACATTTTTAAAATAATTACTAATTATCCAATTAGTCGACCAATCGTTTAAATAGTCGCTGACTAGTCGACTATTAAAATAGTCGTTAGTTGCAACCCCAAAGCACATAGATTTTATAAAGGTTTTAGTGTGGATAGTACCAGACAGACTCTCTATTTGGGCACTTGGATACTGTGCCAAATGTGTTTTTTACCCTTTTTGAAGGGAATATGGCTATAAAATATTTTGATGATTCTATGGTACATGATTAGTAAATGTAAAATCTCAATCCAAAAATCTCTGCGCTCTGTGTGGGTCTCTCTATGGGTGTCGCTCTATGCGCTGTGCAACTGTGCGGCACGGAGCCAAGATGGCTGCAGCACTCCAGTGTTTACGCTCAACGGCAGAGGCCTGATGGATGAAGTCTCTTTCAAGTGTAATATCTCGTTTGAAAGCTCGCGACATGTAGAATGTCACAACTTTATATAAATTTCCAAAACCCATGAGGAGTCAACAAAATGGCCGCCACCGGCAGGATAAAAAAGACAAAAAGACGGAGGGTGAAGCAGTTTCCCTACTATGAAGGATTAAATCGCGAATTCTGGTAAACGAAAGGTGTGGCTAGACTGAAAATGACCACGCAGCGGTAAGGAAATAAAATATACTGCTTTCGGTCGGAATAGTGTTGGGGTTTGCTGATGTAGGGTGTAATGAACTGATGTGCTGGGTGTTAAACGTGAATTTTGGATTTCAGTTTGTTTGGAGATTGGCATGAAGTGGTAAAAGATTATGTTCGGTATCATCTGAAAGTGTAGGTTTTGTAGTTTCATATGATACCCACTACGTTGGGGTGGAGAAAATTGATCTTGCGTTCTGTTGCGTTTTGTTGTGGGTGTTGCTCGTGTAGGGGGCGCCATCTTTGTTGCATATGTATTTTTAAGTTGTTATAAATACTTTGTTGAGAAAATGTAGTTTTCACATATTGACTTTAGGGCTTCTTGTTTGAGAAACAGTTGAAAGAAAATACCCTGACAGCACTTGAGTAACTTTTTCCATATGTGAACTGGTGCATCCAGCTGCTGGACCCGGTACCGGGTCCATCAGGGGGAACGGGTTAATGGCTTTCAGCCACTTTTGATCTGATTGATGAAATTTGATTATTCTGCTGCAGTTTCAATCCCTTCCCCTGCAATCCCTTCCTTGTCTTGCTCCATTTAATTCATCGTCTCCTTCCCTTTATTCTCTCCTTTTCTTCCTCTTAATATTTTTGGGCGATATACAGGCTGAACGATTAATCGCATTTGCGATAATGTCACAATATCATAAAATTTGATTTTGAAATTGCAACGAGTGATTACAGGGTTGTCATATGACGCGAGCACTTGACTGAATCATGCTGCACTTTACTCTTCTGGCTAGACTGTTTTAGGCCCCGTTTACACGGGGAAAAACTGAGTCGTTTTCATGCGTTTTGGCCGTTCGTTTACACGAAAACGGAGCTCAAAGCCCCCAAAAACGATCATTTCTGAAAACTCTGGCGTGTGGAGATTTTCAAAAACTCAGTTTTCACGTTTGCGTCTAAACAGAGAAAACGGAGGAAAACGGAGATTTACGTCACATTATGCGACAGAAACGTCACCAGCAGCGTCATGAGTGCGACCTGTGTTTACAATTTGTTTGGCCACCGTCAATATTTTCTTTTATTTTACCTGTTTCTCTCTCAGACTCTCGTTCCGTCTTGGAAGTAAAGCCCTGAATTATGGTCCTGCGTTAAATCGACGCAGAGCCTACGACATAGGGTACGCGGCAATGCGCGCCGTACGGTGTGCGTCGCCGCGTACCCTACGCCGTAAGCTCTGCGTTGGTGTAACGCGGAACCCTAAATCAGCCTTAACTGGAAGTTACACGTGTCATTTGTTGATGTTTTTTCCAGGATTCTGATTGGCTGGCATGACGTTAACAGCGTTTTCATGCGAGTCCGTGTAAACGAGGATATTTTTTTTTTTTTTTTTTTTTTTTTTTTTTTTTTTTTTTTTTTTTTACCTTGTCTGCACACATATTATTGATTGATACCATGACGGTAGAAACCAAAAGTGTATATATGTGCATTATTACTATATGTAATATATACATATATATACGCACACATATGCGTACACATACATAAATATACACATACAAACCCAGTGTTTTTTTTTTTTTGTTTTTTTTTGTTTTTTTTTTGTTTTTTGGGGGGGGGAGGGGGTGGGGGGGGGGGGTGACGACATCCACTGCCAATCCAGGAAGCAGGAACACACGGAGACACACGTCAAGCACTGGAAATCTGCAACAAAAAACCACAAACAAAGCACGAAACCGGCACGGAGCCAACCAAAACACGAACAGCAATCGACCTAAATCTTGAGATCTGATCGCAGTCTGAGCTAAGCTATCGCTACCGCTAACTAAGCCCAAAAACTAGAGAGCCAGCATGCAGGTGAACAAGCCAGTGTGTATGTCTATGTGTGTGTGTGTGTATGTATATGATCATGCGTGTGTGTGTGTGTGTGTGTGTGTGCATGTGACTAAATGACTAAATGTGTGTATGTGTGTATGTGTGTGTGTGTGTGTGTGTGTGTGTGTGTGTGTGTGTGTGTGTGTGTGTGTGTAATAAACCAAACAAAGCTCCACCTGAAGTGTATCTATAGTGGGGGAGGGGGGGGAGCGACCCCGCCACCCGCGAGACCAGAGGCCGACAAGGAAGAGCCCGGAACCCAGGCCACCGGCAAACCCCACAGAGGGGAGAAGCAGGAGGGAGGCAACCCACCGCCTGCGAGGCCCCCCCCCCGCCCGGCGGCGGCCGAGGGGGCCCGCGGGCGGGGCCCCCACGGCGCGGAAAGAAGCAGCCAGGGATCCCGCGGCGGCGGACCGCGACCCAGGCAATCCCCGGCCACCCGGTCCGGGCCGGACACGCGGCCAGGAGGCCCTCACCCTTCAGGCCAACGACCCCCACCCGGCAGGGGGCCAGCCTGCCCGGAGAGACAGAGCCGCCCCGGCCGCCGACGCGGGCAGGCGCACCCGTCCCCCACGAAAGTGGCCCTCCAAGACCAGAGGGGCGCCCCGCCGTAGAGGCAGCGGGGGGGACCGGAGACGGGCCCGGAGAGAGGGAACCCCCCAACAAGGCGACACCCGCGCAGGCCCGACAACGGAGGGCCCCAGACCCAGGCATCCCATTCATTCATCCATTCACCTATCCGATACCTATACTAATAATAATATAATATACTATACATAATAATAATAATAATAATACTAATAATAATAATACTAATAATAATAACCATCTTTGTATAATATAATATTGATAAATTATTAAGTTTTTGATGTCCTGCCAATGGAGGCTCAAATCCTCCATGGCAGGATCCTTCCATACCGCATTCTCACCGACACAGACATACAATCACGCACCGTTTCCCCCTCCCCGGGGGGGTCCAGCACCGCCAGAAGGCACCCCAGTCTGCACGGCGGGCCCCGCCAGGCCCGGGTAACCCGACCCACCCGTCCGAGGCCCAGGCCGGTGAGGGAACGCGGGTGATGTGGGACCCCCTCCCGCCCCTTGTGTTGAGTGCATGTGATTAATGCCATAAAAACAGGGAGGAGGGAGGGCCAAGTATCGATTGACACCGACCCCCCCCCCTCCCGAACTACGTGTCCTTGTCAAGTGTATTTATAAAGTGTTGAATGTGCAGTGTCTAGTTTGCTGTTAAAACCGTGAGGCGGGGAGTGCCGGGCCACGCGGGACAGTGCCCCCCACGACCCGGACCCCCCGCCTTTCGCCTATGTGCGTATGAATCGTGTAGGGGGGGCAAGAGGGGGAGCGGAGGCCGAAGCCAGGAGGCAGGACCAGCAAAGCTGGCCCTGATAAGACACCCGCGTCCCCCCACCGGCCATCCAGTAGACGGGGGCCGGCCCCCCGAGCCGGGCCAGGGCCCCACCGTACCTCCACGGGCGCCCCCGGAGCCGCCGGAGCCCCCCAGACGGAGGGGGAAACGGTCCAACATCCTCCCATTCATACTGACAACATAAGACATAGATACCTGGGAATGGCGCCACCCCGCCGCCGCGTCGAGGATATTTTTGAAAACGGAGAGGGGAAAATATCCGTTTTTGTAAATACCCGGCTACGTGTAAACGTGGCCTTATAGTCTATGGGCTAGATGGACCAGTTGAAATTCAGTCTAGAAGAGAAACAGCACATTCCATACTGTGGGATTATTTGGGTTTTTACAAAAAGATGCAACGCAGCGTCAGGTGTTCAGAGCCGTGCTAATGTCTAGGGGTGTGCAAACAAGGGTACCTCACGATTCGATTATTGGAGCTTCAATTCTTCGATTATAACGATTGTCGATTCGATTATTGGTGCCACGATTCCTCGATTATTGTGATTTTTAATGCTTTTTTCCATACAAGATTGATTTTGTCTTCATCTGTGGCTACATTTGTAAATAAATAGCCAATCAATTAACTCAGTTCCTCTAACAACACTCATTAAGTAAATAAGGTTTTTTGAACATTTGACATGTATTTTTCAAAGACACAAAATAATTTATTTTATGACTATGTAAACATTTGCTCTTTGACTTACTTAACTTTGACCAGGGAAAGCTGCACTTGCATGAGAGCGCCCTCTATTGGCGGAAAACACTGAAAACGGTCAAGCCCTGGATTTAATGAGTTCATTAATTCAAGTAAACAAGATATGTACTTCCATCAAATGTATTTAGTGTAAACATATCTGCCATATTTCAGGTGAACAATAAGAAATGTGCCTTCTTGAAAATGAAATGATTCAGCAGTTTATTCAGTCTGGAATCTGGATAGGATAATTAATTTTTTTTTTTTTTTTTTTTTAATTAATCGATTCCAAATAGTCACGTGACGCATCGCGATGCATCGACACATCGATGAATTGCACCCACCTCTACTAATGTCGCCACTTCACGGAGTAAAACTACAAACTTGTGCCAGCTTGTTAAAAACAAACAAACATCAGAGCCATGTACGACAGATGTGTGGCAAAAATGTCGAGGGTTAGTGTGCCAGACAAGCCAAACACAGGGATCTTTGCCCGAAATGTTTGAAAGTGTCGTTCCTTATCAGAGCAGTTTAAGACGGCACGTTAAAAATCACACTGACAACAACCTTAGCTAAAGATGTGTTACCAGCGCGGTCACCAAGTCTAGGTACACGTCATTGATAAACGATACACGGGCTGCACTGCACAAACTGCTAATTGTGACTGCCCATTATAGCGATTGCAATTTAAGGTGTCGCGCAGGTCATGGGAAGGATTTGTTGATCACGTAACCCGAGTAAGAGTCAACAGGGGATTTTTTTTTTTTTCTCCTGCATAAAATAAGAAAATAGCTGATGAGAGTAACATCAGCATGGCCTATCTTTGCAAGATGAGTAACTGGGGAGACAAGCAGATTCGCAAGCGATTCAGCCTCAAAGCCGAGGATGCCCTAAACCAGTGATTCTTAACCATAGGGCCGCGGCCCACACTTGGGCCGCGAGCGCCATCTAGTGGGCCGCGAAAAAAAATCAGTTTTGTACATGTGGGCCGCGGGGGCCGCGGGACTGCATAGCAACTCCCAACCAAATGAGGAGAAGAAGACCCTCAGCTAGCTCTAGGTGTAATAGTAAGAGAAATGGTGTGTATTTATAGAGAAAATCCTTCATTTTGCACAGAGTAGGTTTAGATCCGCCAGGATCGGGGATCGATTACTTGGGTCTGCGCCCAGAGCGAGCGAGCGCGGCGTGCTCATTTATCCTGACTCGTCCGCGCAGCCGGGGAGGTCGGTGCCGCTCGGGCGGTGGGCTCCATCGTTACTGCTGAAGGATTGTACATGTAGATGTGTCGTCTGGACTGGACTGTTGTTCGGGCTCGCAAAAGCATCGGAAAGTGACTCTGCTGCAGCGGCCAGAGAGCTGCGGGTTCTGCCCGGCTCAGCTGATCAGGCTCGGATGAAATCCGACACGCGCAGTCCTGACAACTTATTAATGTAAATAAAACTTAGTAAGTTACTTAGTAAGTAATTAGCTTGACTCTTACAGAGATGAGAAGCCTAACAGGTGGAAAGGGAAGTTCAACCCAGAATGGACAGATTCATCCTGGTTCAGTCTTCACACTGGGACAAAACCAGTGTCTCATACGTTCAGAGACCGTGGCGTTCAAAGTGCGAAAGTAAAACGCCACTGAAACAAAACACAAAGTTTTTCATCAAACATATTCACTCAAGTCTGAACTGAAGTCACAGAAAATAAGCTGACCATCTTAAACATGTTTGGGTCCACATACAGCTGTGAAGCAGCTTTCTCCACAATTAACATAATTAACTAAATATCGTTCCAGGTTCATCAATGAGCACCTTCTCATGTGCATGAGAACCTGACACCATCCAGCCCAGATTTAAAGTCCTGGCAGGAGAAATTAGAGCTCAGTTCTCTCACTGAACGACAGAAAGTGAGGGCATAAGATTAAGGGGAAGAAAGAAAAACTGCAAAACTTTTAAATTGTTAAGATGTGTTTATATTAATTTATTATAAAAATGTGTTGAGACAATTAACAAAGAAAAGGGGAAATTCAAACTGCTGGTAAAGAAATAAAATAAGATAGCATTTGAAAAATAAAATAAAATCTTATTTATTTTATTTTTAAGAGAAAAAAATGTGTAATTGAAGTTACACATGTTAATGGGCAAATATGTACTTTTTTAATATAACAGTCAGATGCAGATGTTGATACAACTATGAGGCTACTTGAATATATATATATTTATTATGATGTTCTGGACCTTCGCTGCTATACAGTGTTAATATTTAATGGGCCTCGGGCCACTCTGTACTGAAAAAATTGGGCCCCAAGGTCAGAAAGGTTAAGAACCCCTGCCCTAAACTACCATAAAAAATTGTCATTTTTGATAATACATCATTCTACACGCCTTCCCTCCCCTAAACTCACATTCAGTGGCAAATAACACTCCCTGCATTTATAATTAACAAAAGCACGTTAAACACCTGTTCATCAGCCAGTGATAACAGCGGGATCTAATCTAAAACGCATATTCTTATCTCACAGGGCACACTCAAACTTCTTGAAATAAAGAAAATCAAAAAACGGAGCTCTCTCTCATTGGCACAAAGTCATCATTATTCAAAGCTGCCAACCTCTCCCTTACCATTGACAGCTCCTCACTATCACACTGTCATTCCATTCCAATATCAACATCACCCAGTCTGCTTACTTTCACCTTTGTCACATAAGCCGACTCGGCACCTCCCTCACCGTCCACACTGCCGCCACCGTCTTAGCATCTCCCACATTGATTACTTCATCTCTCTCCTCTTTGTCTCCCCCACAAAAGTCCCTCCACAAGCTCCAACTGACTGTTGCTGCACTTCACTGCATCACCAGTGAGTGTCGCCAACGGACAAAACCTCAGAAAAGTGCGTACGCCAGCTAGGGATGCAAATTATCGATTATTTCATTAATTGACAGTTGATAACCTTATCGATCGATCATCGATTAGTTGATAAGCGGCGTTTTTCCCCCATCTGAGATACAAACATAATTTTTTTTGCTTATATAAAATACAAAGGACATTTTAATGTATTCCTTAATCAAATATTCATTTGATACAAAAGTAACAAAGACATTTTTGTACCACAAGGAATATAATATAAAGTGCACTTCAAGGCTATTAGTAGTAGCAGCAGCCATAATAGTGTCATTTGTGTCAAGCAAATTTTAAGTTCTAGTTACGTTTTAAGTTAGAGTTTTGGCAGTGTTCAAAATAAAATTATGAGACCTGCTGTATTGGAGCACATTTTTTTTTAGTTAAAACTGTGGCAGGAACAGATGTTTAGAGAAACCTATGTATGTACCGGGTGAAGGCTGATTTATGGTTCCGCGTTACAACAACGCAGAGCCTACGCCGTAGGCTACGGCGGTGGCTCTGCGTCGATTTAAGGCAGAACCATAATTCAGGCTTTAGGGGAGCATATCGGAGAACAACCAGAAGAATATAGAGTGGATTAAAAATAAAAGTTAAGCACTGAGCTACATGTGTCTCCCGTCTGGGCCATTGCAGACTCATTGCCTGAGCATGTTACTAAAACCAAACATATCCGCCGTCTCTTTCTTCTAACTTTATGTGCGCGGCGCAGCGCGTTGTGTCGCATTAAATGTGGTCCGGGCGTAATACCAGCTTGTGAAATTAAACGAAAAAAATAAATAAATAAATAGATTAATTGTAATCGTTAATTTTAATCGGGTAATTTCATAACGGCAATTAATCGAAAATCGATTAATTGTTAACATCCCTAATGCCAGCCTTGGGGCCAGTCCCAATCCCCCCCTAGCCCTACTTTTCAGTCCTACCCCTACATTTTGCGCGTTCCCGTGAGGGTAGTGGTGTCCCAATTCCTCTTTGCATCTAGGGGTAGTGGACATAACGAGGGACTAGGGGTGGGCGATATGACCTAAAATTAATATCACGGTATTTTTCATCTTTTGAACGGTGACGGTATAATATCACGGTATTTTTTGGTAGCCTACGTTTTGGGAGGAGTAGCCTGTCCTGTCCCTTTATGTGAATAAGGTTAATATTTTTATAATATAATAAGTAAATGGTAGTATCCTTATCAAAAAGAGACATGGGAGAGTATTATGCATTCTCAACATATTTATTTGGCAAAAAACCTAAAGATCATATATATATATATATATATATATATATATATATATATATATATATATTATATTATATTATATTTATTTTTATTATATTATATTTTGTAAACCTGTCTTAAAATGTAATACTGGACCTCGGTTGGGCTGGTTGGACAGCGGGTGGTGGAAAATTTCCCTTAATTTTAAATCCAAAACTTGACAGGTTTATGCCATGAGTATTCATATACAGTAATCCCTTGTTTTTCGAGAGGGCTACGTTCCAAAAAGAACCCGTGATAAGTGATATTCACATAGTAGCAACCCTTTTTTTTTTACAATTATTATACAAAGCTTCAAATTGCGGAGTTCAACACCGCCTCGCACTATTTCACTGCTCTTCTGAGCCGCTTCATCCCGACTCGCGCTGTAGCGTCTTTTTCTTCTAAAGCCCACGGTACAGGTGTGTTTTATCGAGAGAAGAACATGGTTATGGGTATTTTTTTGTCACTCTTTTTTTCTTCTGGGCAAAAAGATTATTTTAAACCGACATTCATTAATTTTTTCTCCATCTATAAATCGGTGACTGGTATTCCAGCAGGTTGAAACAGCGCTCTGCGCTCCGCTGCTGTCAAAGACCCGCCCCGCTCTACTTCTGATTGGCTAGTGTTAGTTTGGTTGAGCGCCAGAGCTGCTTTCCTCTCATTCCATTGGTAGACGAACTCGGTTGACTCAAACTTTTTTTTCTCTCTCAAACCTTTTTTTTTTTTTTTTTTTTTTTTTTAAAGCAGTCAAACTCGCACGCCGAGAAAAAAAACTCCGTACGCCGGAGATCCGGCACGGTGCCGGAATACTTTAAGCCCTGCATTTCTTACTACTCTTGTCGTAAGGTGTAGCAGCAGTAAACGATGTCTGCAGTGAAAGCTGTAGTCTTGGGACCGCTGCTCCGCTGGTGCTGAGCGGAGCAGCGGTCCCAGCCGGACCAGCTGCTGGTCCCACTTGCGCTCGTTTTGGCCCGGGTTGCCTCTTCATATTCACGGGCGTGCGTGTTTTTTAAGTGATGAAACAGGTCGCTTGTGTTTCAACCTCTTGCTGTCACAACACGGCAGCAAACCTTGCATATCACCGACGTTTTTAATGCCTTATTTAGGCTTATTATTTTATAATTGATTTATTACGGTATTGACGGTATTGAAAAATCCATGTCGTGGCGCAGTGTCATACCGGTGATGACTATGACACCGGTGTACCGCCCACCCCTACGAGGGACACTGTTGAGGGACATTAAAGTACACTGGAACTCAGCAGAAGTTGTCCCCGTTTATATCCTACTCACGACCCCAAAAAGGTTTAATTTA
This sequence comes from Cololabis saira, assembly GCF_033807715.1. Lineage (NCBI taxonomy): Eukaryota > Metazoa > Chordata > Actinopteri > Beloniformes > Belonidae > Cololabis > Cololabis saira. The sequence continues at coordinate 49,392,253 of NC_084594.1, read as the reverse complement.
ATAAGGTAAGGCTTCACTCTACACCAGACTTAAAAGTTCAGAGCTCAAAACCCCCCAAGAGTCCCGTGATCGGGACCGCAAAACGGGACTAGTTTCTTCTGAGTGGAGTAAGATTTTGGTCCGCGCGGTCGCGGCCGCATGCGCGTTACTAGTCAACACAATAGATTAATATTAATAACCCAAATCGCAATACACTTTGTCACCTCCACGACACGTTTCATGACGTTTTTGTATCGCAAAATTTCGTGGCACGATATATTGTACACCCCTACAAATAACACACCTTGCGTTTACATTGCCAATGCACATTTAACAGCTTTCATCATCCAGCGATATTAGCGGGATCCAATCTAAAAACACCTATTGACTCTCTTCCCATCAAATCCAGACTCAAGACTGTTTAATATTGCCTAGTAGGGCTGGGCGATATGGCAAAAAAAGTGATCACGATTTTTTTTCCCATATTGAATGATCTCGATTTTTAATCACGATTTTTTAAATCAGAAGATCCCCCCTCCCTTCTGGAATAAAATAGAAAGAAACCAGAGATTAGTTGTTTTTTTTATTAACAAATAAAGCAAATAGCATGTTTTAACAAGAGCCATATAGAAAATGGCACAACAAACAGGTAGTTTTAAGCAGTTTAAAAAAATTTCATGATCATTTAAAATGTAAACCAACCAAAAAAGTGCAAGTGAGTGAACTGTAAAACCTGCAGAACTGTGAACAAAAACGGTGCACAGAATATCAAGCCACTAATATTGTTCACTCAAAATCTTAACAAGAATATTTGTCTTATTTCTAGTTAAAATGTCTTATTTTAGTAAAGAAAAATCTCATTAGACTTAAAACAAGACTCATCACTGGAAAAAACAACAATTTTCACTTGTTTCAAGTAAATTTTCCCTTAAAATAAGTAGAAAAATCTGCCAGTGGAACAAGATTTTTTTGCTTGTAATAAGAAGATAAATCTTGTTCCACTGGCAGATTTGTCTACTTATTTCAAGTGAAAATTTACTTGAAACAGATGAAAATTGTCAAATAAGTTATTTTTCTGGTGATGACTCTAAATGTTGAAATAGCAGTAAAACCACATTCATTTTTATTTCGGGGAGGGGGGGGGGGGTTTGATTTTGATGGACAGCTTTTAGCAGGCTTCAGAGCTTCTGGTGTCCGGGATCCCCCTCAGCTCCTTGTATTCCCCTCCTTGAATCCTTCTCCTCCTCTCCACTTTTAAAGAAAGATTAAAATATCTTCTTCTTCTTCGCGTTCTTTGTATTGCTTTCTGGCACACTCTCGACTCCCGGGACCTCCGTAAACTGATTTATGGTTCCGCGGTACACCAACGCAGACCTTACGCCGTAGGGTACACGGCGACGCGCACGTACGTTGCGCGTCGCCGCGTACCGTACGGCGTAGGCTCTGCGTCGATTTAGCGCGGAACCATAAATCAGGCTTTACGAGTGAACGTCTCACGAGGGGCAGTCGCGTTGCGACGCCACTATCGCAAGGAGAGAACAGAGTACTGTGAGCTCACGAGAAGTCCCGGTACGCCGTAAAAAGTCCCGGTACGCCAGAGGCTAAAAGAAAATGTGCTCCTATGGTCATGCAACTTGCCGCGGCATGTCATGCGCATGATCAATTAATGCAGACAGCGCGGTGCCAGGAAAGCGGGTTGTGATTGGTTGTCGTGCACTTTGCTGCAGCATGTTTTGCACGTGATCGAGAAAGTATACCCACAGCTGATCACCGTGATCGAACTTAATTTGATCGCGATCACAAATCGAGATCGTTTAATCGCCCAGCCCTATTGCCTAGTCCCTGTTAATCCAACTACACTGTACTTATTTATTCTATATGCTGATTTTTTCCACTGTTGTTTAAAAGGGTCCTTGGGTTCCATGATAAATACATAAAATGTATTATCATTATTATTGAACAAAATATTTAATATTGAGACCAATGTAAACGCAGTGAAACTGAACCATATACACAAATCGAATAATGACAGAAATTGAAAGTGCCCCAGAGTCGATTTAATCCTAGTTTGAGCAGTTTAAATATTGTGGGGGTTCTTTTTTAACTGGACTTGGTCTACGACATTGTTGCTTTAATATGAGGTGGATCGGTTATGTGGTGATTCAGAAGCTCATATCCACATTGTGTCCATTAGTTGTGTTGTGATTCAGAACCTAACTTCAGTGACCACAGAGATTGGTCCTGCTCCATTTCAAAGTGGGACAGCTAAACTCAGCAAAAGGCTCAAAGAAGGTTAAGTCATTTATTTCAGGGTCTCATCAATTACCAATCTCTTACTCCCAATCTGTGCGACTCACGCAAAGGGGGAAAAAAAAGAAAAAAAAGGCCGAAATCATCATCACGCTCTAGTTCTAATCAGAGCTCTGATCGGCTACTGTGTGAAAATAACCATCACTGCTGTAATCGGGCATATTTCTGGCAACACGTCAAACTTCAAAACCGACGTACTACCGTACCGTGATTTTTGTGTACCGTTTAGGGCTGCAACGATTCGTCGACGTTGTCGACAAAAATCGATAATCAAAATTGTCGACAATGAATTCCATTGTCGACAATTGTCGCCAGACGTGTTTTTCCAATGGAGTGAGGCGTCTCACTTCAATACAATCTCTGCCGAGTCGCGCATGCAAAACTGCGTCTCAGTGTAGCTGCGGGTAATAAAACTTCAAAAGTTTGGGAGTTTGGGAGCATTTTAGCCTCGATACGGTGAATAAAAAGATTACTTGCAAGGTTTGCAAAGCCGACGTTGCTTTTCACCGGAGCACGTCGTTAATGCGTTTGAAGAGAAAGCACGTCGGAGTGTTGAACGAAACGGACTCGCCTTGGTAAGATATTAAGCGTATTTTGGCTTTAACGTTATGCCTGACAAAGTATTAAATTAAGTCAGATATTTGGAGAAACTGCGTTTAGTGTCTGTGGCGCATTTTGGAAGAGAGGCACGGGACTGCAGTCGGTCAGAAACATTCTCTCCCTCCACGTAATGGCCAAGCGATTCATTTGTTAAATTAATTCGTTTCATTCTAAACTTTGTTTATTTTATGTTATTTATTAGTATTATTTGAGCCACTCATAGCTACTCTCGTTATAACCTCAATCACATAATTGATGCAGCGTGAAAGGCGAAAAAAGGCTTGTGCGCTGATGACAATTGATGGATTTGCGTCTAACTTTCAGTCAGACGCACTCAGGCGCTTATGAACTGTCAATTATTCATCAAGCTCCACAATGATCATGTTAACATTAAATCAGATAGATTTGTCTGGACTTTTCTCTTGCGGGACGGGAGAAGACACTAAATCAATGCATCTTTATTGTGCGCCGTGCGGGCATGAATTCATGAGTTTTGCGGGAGGGGCGGGAGTGTAACACACACGTTGCGGGCGGTAATGGTCAGAAATGCAGCGGGAGCAGGATGAAGAAAACAGCCCCGCTATAGCAGGACTCTAGTACGGAGCCCCTCTGGTGACATTTGAAAAAAATTAAATAATGCGTGGCCACGCATTAATAACTCATGGCCACGAGATAATGAATGCGTGACCACGAGATATTAACTTGTGGCCACGAGTTATTAATGCGTGGCCACGCATTGATTATCTCGTGGCCACGCATTATTTTATTTGTTTCAAATATCACCACAGGGGCTCCGTACTCTAGAACCCATCTTTCTTGTGTTTATAATCATTTGCCACATAATTAATGCAACCTCATACTAAATTAATTTTTTTTTTTACTAATTATAGGATTAGTCGACTAATCGTTTCAATAGTCGGTGACTAGTCGACTATTAAAATAGTCGTTAGTTGCAGCCCTAGTACCATTACACCCTTAGTGTGTTATGACATCGCGATATTTTTGCAATTGCAATTAATCATTCAACCCTACTAATTTATGCAGAATTTATTCCCAAACATAATTCACAGTTGCTCAATATCTTAATTTGTACAAAAACTCTGTGCACATCCTGTTATTCATTTGTAGTTAAAAAAGAAAAACAAGAAAACTTTTCCATTTAAGACTGCAGAAAAATAGGAATATTTGATTAGTCTTCTTGGTATAAAGATTGTCATTAAAAAAATAGGAAGCTTCTTAATTTGGATTAAAAGAGTTTAGGCAGCTAATGCATTAATCACCACAGTTGGGGGGGGTTATCTTTTTGTAGTTCTCCGCCTTCTTGTGACATCACTTGTAAGGGCCGAATTCATTTCCAGCCAGGGTTGAGCACATACCCACGTACCCCACTTGTTAATCTCCACAACAGTGACATTCTGGGTGACCATTACTAGATTTTATTTTATTTTTTACACTGTTCTTAAACCATGGAAATGCAGTAAATGTAAAACAATGGCTCTTTCATCACCGAAACACGTACAGGCCCAGTCTGCGCGGTACCAAGATCGAATTCTGACGGCAGTCACAATCTTTTTATTAATTTATTTATTCATGTTTTCTTGCAGGGGTTCGTTAGCAGGATTTTGGAACCTCCCCTGGACGAATAGTGGATGAATGGGAAGCCATATTCTCATACTGGGGGGTGGGGGGTGGGGACGTTATCTGCTCTGATTTTAGTAAGCTGAACAACGTAACTTCTTGATTTCGCCGACTACATTTTCGCTCAGGCGTATAAAGTAGCCAACAAAGCATCTGATATGAGTTTAGCAGCATGGCGGTGCAGACACGGCCAGTCCACACCGAGGATCCATGTTAGACACAGCCTGCACGCGCCAACACACTCGCATTCATTCCCATTCTCTTTTCATCAAATAAACTCATTCGAGACTTGTATAAAACGCAAAATTAACGAGATCGTGCATGCTATCGGTGATGTAAACTAGTACACCCCCCACCCTCGTTTTGATTAACTTCGGAGCAGAAAACATATTGAGCACACCTACCTTACTGGTCTTGACATTTTACAGGGATTCTTTAGAGGTCTGGGACGTAAGAAAATGGGGAGAAGGAGAAAGAACAGAGGGAGATAAGAAACAGATTCCCGCTCTGCACAACACCAAGGCGAGCGAGGCTGACCCAGAACCCCACTGTTCGAGTTAGCGCGTATAAATAAGAGCACGGCAACAGCTTGTCCTCCAAAGTCAAATATTCTTAATTTTCACCCTCAGCTATTCAAAATGGTGAATAAAACAAACTGAAACTGCAGCTTGTGTGCAACCAAACCCCCCGGCCTTGTGGGGAGGGTCCTGGCCGGCAGGCCCCGCCCCCGCGGGCCCTGACAGGGCCAGCGCGGGCCAAGGCGCTGCCATTGGCCGGTTCGAACCATGAATTCTCTTTTCATTGGACAGATAAGCTGGTCGTTAGAGCATTTTACACGTATTTCTCCACCTTCGTTTGCATGTTCGGTTGAAACGGCACTGTCAAGAAAACAAAAAGAGGCCATCAGGTTGGATGCAAACATTACATACATACAATTCCCAGTAGACGAAAAAGCATCGTTACAATAATAGGGAACAATATGCATGAATGCCATGTGTATATAATGGAAGAATGCAATATATTTCCCTATTTACATGAGCTACTACTGCTACTACTACTACTACTACTACTACTGCTCTTTCTGCAGGCAGACTGCTGCAGCATGGGCTGCTGGTAGCAGATGCATCTGCATTACCGCTTCGAGGCATTTATTAGTGACAATCCATGCATTTGTTATTGTGGTAAAAAAATGTAATGCATTTAAGCATACTGTTTCAATCTCCACATACTAACAAGAACCTAAGAATAATTCAAATGTGATGTTTTTAAATCTAATTATATATATATATATATATATATATATATATATATATATATATATATATATAATTATATGGATGAAATGTTTCAGATTTACATTTCATGCAAATATACTATGTAATTTGTCTTCTCCAGTTTTCACTTAAGATTTCCATCCATGAGACTTTTATTTACTCTTCTCTACACAAGGGAAGATGGTGACACATGTACACACAACATGGTGTACACAGCTCAGCATTTTACCTAGTGGTGCTCTTTAATTAGTTTTATGTATAGTTGTGTATGCATAGGAATATTTAACATACATGTGATACAAACAAATTATCATTGCTTCAATGTCCAGAAACTATTCTCAACTAGGAAAGCACAAAAAACACAAAATCCTAAAGTTCACCAGGCTACTGAGGTCTCCACAGGTATATTTCCAGCCCAAAAAAAGATGCAGCTATCAAGCCAGTATACAAGCTCAGCAAGGCAGAAACTCACTTAATTCTCCAGTGCTTAGACTCTTCATCATACGATTACTCTACAACAAGACCAAGGAGCTGGAGCTTAGCCTACTACATCCCCTCAGAAGAATATCCCATTTGGACTATATTCTGTGTGGATGTGACTGTGCCAACCTTAAAAATGTCACTGAAGGAGGAGGCATTTACTAATGGACTGCATTATTATTGTATTGTTTTTCAACATCCATCCATCCATCCATCCATCCATCCATTGTCCACCGCATTATCCGAGTCCGGGTCGCGGGGGCAGCAGTCGGAGCAGGGATCCCCAGACTTCCCTCTCCCCGGACACTTCCTCCAGCTCTTCCGGGGGGACTCCAAGGCGTTCCCAGGCCAGCCGAGTGACGTAGTCACTCCAGCGTGTCCTGGGTCTTCCTCGGGGCCTCCTCCTGGTGGGACATGCCCGGAACACCTCACGAGGGAGGCGTCCAGGGGGCATACTATACAGGTGCCCGAGCCACCTCAGCTGGCTCCTCTCGATGTGGAGGAGAAGCGGCTCTACTCCGAGCTCCTCTCGGGTGACAGAGCTCCTCACCCTATCTCTAAGGGAGCGCCCCGCCACCCTGCGGAGGAAACTCATTTCGGCCGCTTGTATCCGGGATCCCGTTCTTTCGGTCAACATTTATATATAATTCAAAGAAATGTTGGTGATTGAGTGAGTAACAATGCTGAAGACAGTGACATAGAGAAGGAGCAGGAAGACATTAATCAGCTTTATTTCATCCTGAGCACAAAAATAACTTGCTTCATCCAAAACTATCCGTGGTATTCCTAAAGATAACCCTGCAAAGGTCTTTAAGACTAGAAGATCTTAAGTCTAGTTTGTCAGTCACAGAGCCCAAAAAGAGAACATTTATATTTTGTGTCTTCATGTGTTCTGGCAATCTGTAATGACACAAATCTTACTTCCTTGAAGACACTCAGGTTGGAAGCTTTGAAGACCACTCTCAGCAGAGGAATGTCACAAAAATAGATATAACATATACAAAATACAATACCACATCATTTTATTTTCAGTTCAGGTTGAAATTCCTTTTGCATCCCTGAATTGCTCTTTTAAGAAGAGGACATAAACATTTCATGTAGAACATGTAACAAGAAATGACAATCACCACTTACTACTCCAATTTTGCAAGCCCACTATGAGTGTAATGTCATTTCCAATCCTGTTACACTTTTATTGACGCTTACTTCTTCGTAAGGTGAACAGATCTTTTGAAAGTGTTTTATTTTGTCATATGGATACAATCATTAAATAGAACCAGCACAACTTAAAGAAATTTGCTCAACAAAAAGATAAAAATGTTGTTTGGAACAAAATGCTGGATGAAATGTCTTTCAGAGACTTTCTGTTTATGCTATTTATTTTTAGTTTTTCCACAATTACAATTAATTGGACAGTCTGTCCAATTAATATTTTTAATGCATTTTTCTTTTTTTTAAAGAATACAATGTTATAAAGAATATTTCTTGGATGTGGGTTCTACTGTATAAAAAGGAATTTAGAAAAATATGTTTCTTGTTGTCTAATTGAAAACTTTATTCAATAATGCAGCTTAAACAGTCCAGTTTTAATGCATTTTTATAAATTCCCACAATAATGAAGGACTTTCTTCCAGCTCTGGATGGCCTCGAATCATATGCATGCTGCACATGGTCAAGGTGTCTAAATGGGTATAGCTGTGAAGGACATGGCTATTCCTGTGCCTGGTACTGTACGCTAAGGCTGGTGGTATATAAAACATGCTGTGGTCCATTTCAGGTCATAAACTCCCTGATCAGGTCTGTTTGTCGGGAGAATAGTGAAATAGCAACACGTGTTAGGGAGCTTCTACTACAGTGACCATGGAAGATCTTTTGATTAGCTATCAGGGGCCTCCAAAGATTTTTTATAGGGGTGGCCAGATGAGGCCACTTAAATTCTTGGGGTGGACACCAAAACTAAAAGCCATCATTACAGGATTTTACTATACTGTTGTAGTATACAGGCTCAGAAATACTTACGCCTACTGATATACTTATGTGTTACATTTAATGTTAATGGTCTAATGTGCATAGACTAATAGTACAGTTAACATTTTAGAGTTCCACAACAGTCTTGTTTTATTGTGTAATGTATATGTGTTGGGTGATTGTTTTTAAAACAGGCTAGTTATCCTTTTCCCTAATAAGACACATACTCTATGTAACATGAATGGATTTCTGATTCTGAAATCCATTGAAGGTTATACAGCATATTTAGAACATTTTAATTCGCCTATTGCTGTGTTTTTTGGCAAACACATCCACAAAGTTATCAAGATTCATGGTCTTAGCCCTTCTTGCTTCAACACTTAGCACGCCCAAAGTATTTAGACGCTCATCAGTCATGGTACTTCTCGTGGCAGTTTTGATCAACTTAAGCATAGAAAAACTGCACTCACAGGATGCAGTGCTTACAGGTAATGCAAGTGCAATTTTGCACAGTTTAAACACCTGGTGGAAGACCTCCTTATAGAGCTCCAGCCTCCAGAAAGACAGTGAGCTCTGTTAAATTCTTTGGTTTCCTGACCACTAGTTTGCTTCCTCTCAAGAATCCGCTTAAGCTGGGGGATCTCATAATTTAGATCCTCAGTGGTGCAGTTGTATTGTGAGGCAAATGGAAACACTACAACTGTTGCACAAAATGGGGGACTGCAGGGATTCAAGGCCTGTATCCCTTTCATTATGACACAATTTTCTTTAGAAAATCTTCTCTTTACCTCAGAGAGAAGCACATCGATAACTGGAATGAATTAACCTGTCTGAAATGACTCCTTTTCTGTGCTGATTTGTCTTTGGATTATTGGAGTGAACGTGTAATGCCCTTCAAGCCTATGGCTTGGTCTGACCTGACGTGCTGGAGGTGTAGCACTGATGTTGCATTGCTCAGTAATGGGCCCTTTTCCACTAGTCCCGCCTCAGCTCGGTTCTACCCGCCACGGCCCCGTCTTGCGCTTTTGCACTAGGGGCTGAGACGGGTAGAGCCGCTCCAAACCGATACAATTTCTGTAACCATTCTGGCGAGGTTCTAGCCGGGACTATTTCTGACGTCACCACCCTCCGCGCCACTGATTGGTCGGGGGGCGGGGCCGTCATCACCCTCCGTGCCACTGATTGGTCGGGGGCGGGGCCGTCAGACGTTTGAATCAGGAAGCGGGAGTCAGCTCGAGAGCGACCCGCGGCTCGCAGCGATTTTATTATAAAGCGCAAAACATCTGTTTGGTGATCCAACTCTGAGGTAGAGATGTTCATAAACCTGGTGGCTGAGGAGAGAATTAAAAAAGGGATGTAGACGGGCTGTTTTACTCTCAGCCGCTCGCGGCTCCAGCTGATTTCTGATCAGCGCCGACATGAACAAAGCGGTTGCGCAATCGAGTACGTCACAGCAGCTTCACCCCAACCTGCCCACTTCTCCCCTGGCTGTGGAAAAACAAACAGGGACAAAACGGGTAGAGGCGTGACGAGCCGAGTCGGGCCGAGTAAGTACTAGTGCAAAAGGGGCATAAGAGCTAGAGTTTTGTCCCAGATGTCATTAAAGAGAGCCCTCTCTGTAACTCTCCAGTGTGTCAACAAGACAGTCAACAAGTGTGACAGCTTGACCAAATCGAGTTGCGGGGACTGTGAAATATCTGACAGATATTTTATCCCACCAAGAACACTGGGGAATGTTACAAGGAGGCCAACAAACGTGAGATCTATTTGGGCTAATAAACCTCTTGCCTCTATTGCTCTGTCGCCATTTTGCTCTTCTGATTTTTTTTTAGTAGACGTACGATGGCTGGCAGTCTGTCTCTCACTGTCTTGCAAGTATCATACCTACATGCCCACCGTGTCTCTATCAGCCTTTGTAACTCTTTTGGAGTCCCCTGAAACATCCCCCTCTGTACCTTAAAGGAACATGAGGCTCCTTTTAAGAAATGAGACTCTCTAGCGCCACCCTTCACCACGACGGCCGTCGGGGGTACTGCAGCCAACAGCGAAGCCGGCACGGGAGAACGGGGAGAACGCGCATGCAGCGTCATGTGACGTCACATCCGCAGCCCAGCGCGGGAAATTTGGGCCCGAATTGCAGCACATTTTGCAGCACACAGCCTGTTCAAGGCAACGGAGAGATACACTAGAGGGCTCATCCTTTTTGGTTTGGAACGCTTCATCTGACATTATTACTAGAAAACTTAAAACGTATACACATTTTTTTCATAAATCCTGCCTCAATCCGGCCTCAAGCTCCTTTTAAAGGGGACCTCTTATGGAAACACCTATTTTAAACAGGCCTTGAATGTCTTAAAAACAAGCTTTTGATTGTTTTTGCTAAATAAATTAGAAATTCAGCCTCTGAGCCATGTCTTTATCTTTCCAGTTTCTAACCTCCTTCTCTATTCGGGATTCTGAGTGGGCGGGGCTATGATAATGAGGCTCTGTGCTGATTGGCTGCCTGACGCGAATGACGCGATACACCGCTACGAAAAAATGGCTGAAGCTCCGGCCGGCGGAGCTAGTTGTGGGCGTGGTTTCACGCATCGCTTTTGTCATCACGTAACGACAGGAGGGAGCAGAATCTGAACGGCTCGTAGAAGCCACATTACACTGGACGGATCATCCGGGCGGCCGTACATACACTGCAGAATTTGGTTTCTTTCCTCCTCTGAGTTGGCAGGGTGAGGGGAGACCACTTTATGTTAAAGCAAGAAAAAATGTGTTTTTCATAATAGGTCCCCTTTAAGCCATCTTTGGTGCACATATGACCCTGACACAAAGATACAGTTTCTGCAAAAGGGAAAAGAAGCAATTAGCTTCAGGGATGCATTTCACACTGTCAACTAACACTACATTTAAACAATGCGCATTGCAGTGCACATGAAAAGCTAATGGGGCCTGTAACACCACATTATGTAATAACGCTGCATTATGTAATAATGTAATACATTTTCACATTGTGTAATAACGCCACATTATGTAATAACTTGCCGCATTTTGTAATAAAATTCTTGAACGCAATATGTAATAAAGTTTGCCGCATTTTGTAATAAGTTGTTACATATTGCGTCGGTTATTACAAAAAGCGAATGTTACACTTTTTTTATATGGCACATATAAAAAAAACATATTACATAATATAAACCATAATAATGGGGTATATTATGTAATAAACCACCAAAATTGATGTCTTAATAAAACAAAAAACATGATAACGTCAGAACAACATTGATTTTAAGCATTCTAGCATGACTCATAACTAAGAAGGAATTTTACAAACTAGTAAGATGTTTCATTAGTCAAAACTTAATCAAATATAACTGTGTTTATTATAATCATAGAGAATGTGTTTGAAAGTTCAGAGACAAAACTGCACTAAATGCGTGTTATGGGCACAAACATTATCATCACTGAAATGTCAGGAAACATGCACACATCTGGATTAGGTTATGCATATATACGTGATAGAAAGCAGACAATAGACAAAAACAAATATGGAATAGAAAAAACTATTCCAGTTCCATTTGTGTTCATGCAAAATGGATGTCCTTTTCTATTGTGGTTAACTTACTAGAAACAGCCTAAACAATCTTTCAAATCAAAATGAGGTATTAATAACCATGTTATTAAAATAAAAAAGAAGACTATTCACAATTGCCCATTAATAAAAAAAATGCAATATTTCCAATATACAAAAAATTTACTTAAGGGGTACCTATTATGGCATTTAATGTATATTTTAAACAGGCCTTGAATGTCTTAAAAACAATCTAAAGCTTGTTTTTTCTACATAAATCAGAAATTCAGCCTGTGGGCCATGTCTCTAGTTTTACCGCTTCTAACCTCCTTCTCTATGTGGGATTCTGAGGGGCAGGGCTATGATAATGAGGCTCTGTGCTGATTGGCTGCCTGAATGACGTGTAGGAGGGGAGGGAACAAAGCCTCGCTCCGGGGAGAACAGCCAGCTGCGTACACAAAGCGTGTCCCATGAGAGAAGCTTCTGCGACTAAATCAATTCCACTGCTTTATTTTTTTTGTATTGTGCTGTCCTAACTGGCCGCGAGTTTATCGGTTTCAGTGTGGACAGAGAGCGTCCGATGTCACGCAGCTCGACGCGATAGTCGGACGCTCTCATTCAGTTACACGGTGTAAACGGATCTTAAAGCCTGATTTACGGTTCTGCGTTAAATCGACGCGTACCCTACGCCGTAGGCTATGCGTTGGTGTAACGCGGAACCATAAATCAGCCTTTAGTCACTTCGTCTTCACACAGGAAGATTTAATTGAATTCTAAACAGTTACACCACAGTTATTTACTCCGATTCCTCATCATTTCATATGTTACCAGAAATCACAACACTGAATTTTCACAAATTTTACAAACTTTATTGTTAAAAAAATAAAACTAAGTTGTATATAAATACTATGTATGCACTATTGCTGGCTCAAGGAAGGACCGTGCGTCTTCTCAAGGTGTCGTTGAACAGCTTCAGGTGCTTGGAAGATCTGAAACCATAAACAGAAATAAATGTATTACAGGGGTAGTGAATGTTACGGACATAATTCACCTTATTTATCAAGTGTGGTCCTACACACCGTTCATTATTAAATGCAGTATGTTGTCCTTCATGCAACTAGTATGGTTCAGGGATGAGGCCCCTTTAAATGTGGTCATGACGTTGAGCTCCATGCGGTTCTAGCTGCTGGACAGCTCCATTTTGTGTTTCAGTGTTCTGAGGTTTTCTAATAAACAACACACGTTTTTTGAATGGAAATTGTCTCCGCGTTTTTCTGCAATTCCCACACTGGTGACCCCGACGTTTGTCTGCTGGACGTATCCAGAGACACGACACGACCATGTCTACGAACGCTGTTACCCTCAAACTCCCCGAATTCTGGGAATTGTCGGCATCTGCATGGTTCGCCCAAACTGAAGCGCAGTTCGCTTTGCGGGAGATCACCGCGGATACGACGAAATACTACTACGTTGTGTCGGCTCTTGGAAATTCTACTGCATCCAGAGTGGTGAGCCTTCTTAAAAATCCCCCGGCGACGGATAAATATATAGCTCTCAAATCTCACCTGTTGAAGACGTTTGAACTGTCGGATGCTGAGAGAGCCAGCAGGCTCTTCTCCCTTCAGGGACTGGGTGACAGCAAGCCGTCCGAGCTCATGGACCGCATGCTGGACCTCCTGGGTGAACACAGACCCAATTTTCTTTTCACCCAACTTTTTCTGCGTCAGCTGCCCTCCCAAGTCAGGGCTGCTCTGGCCAACACCGCGATCACTGACTGTCGGAGACTGGCTGAGGAGGCTGATAAGTTTTTTCTGGCGAGTCAGGGAGAATTTGTGGCCGCGTTTCTCCCCGCGCAGCCCGCTCCGGTGACGCGGGATGGCTCTGCGCTCGTTGCTGCGGCCGCTTCTCCCCGGCAACACTCTTCTGCTCTACAACAGGTCGGCTTGTGTTTTTATCACACAAAGTTCGGACCCAAGGCTACCAAGTGCCGCTCAGTAGTGGCCATGAGTGCCGGCCGCGGAGGCAGGCTGCTTTTCATCCGGGACAGCATCTCCGGACGGCGGTTCCTGTGCGACACGGGCGCTCAGAGGAGCGTCCTGCCTGCATCCCGTTTGGACATGGTGACTGACAGCCACGGCCCCCCTATGGAGGCTGCCAACGGCAGCCCCATCCGCACATACGGAACGAGGTATGTTGAGTTGTGTTTTGGAGGACAGCGGTTTGGATGGGACTTTGTTACGGCAAAGGTTGCTTTTCCCCTCCTCGGCGCCGATTTTCTGTGTGCACATGGACTTTTGATAGATGTAAAGAACCGCCGTTTGATTGATGCCGTCACGTTTTGTTCTTTTGCGTGTGAGGTCAGCGGGACTGAATCCGTACACTTATCTAGTTTGCTCTCAGTTTCGGATGATTTCCACCGTCTGCTTGCGGAGTTTCCAGCGATCACTCGGCCCACTTTCTCTGCGTCTGCTGTGAAGCATGGTGTGGAGCACCACATCGCCACTACTGGTCTGCCCGTCTACGCCCGCGCTCAGCGCCTCGACCCGACCAAGCTTGGCGTTGCAAAGGCTGAGTTTGCAAACATGGAACGCCTGGGTATAGTCCGCCGCTCCGACAGCCCGTGGGCGTCGCCTCTCCACATTGTCCCTAAACCCGGGGGCGGCTAGCGCCCGTGTGGTGACTACCGGCGGCTTAATGACGCAACAACACCTGACCGATACCCGGTCCCGAACATACAGGATTTTTCAGCGCACCTGGCGGGTAAGGTGATTTTTTCCAAGGTGGACCTCGTCCGAGGATATCATCAGGTGCCGGTACACACGCTGGACATTCCCAAAACAGCTGTGATCACACCATTTGGTCTTTTTGAGTTCCTGCGCATGCCATTTGGCCTTAAAAATGCAGCCCAGTCTTTTCAACGTCTTTTGGTAGCGAGTGCGTCCAAATCTCAGCACCTGTCACCCCTCCGAGCTCTTTTTGAGCGGCTTAGCCGACACGGGCTGATTGTTAACCCTGCCAAGTGCCAATTTGGTCTCTCCACCATTGACTTTCTGGGACACAGGGTTACAAAGGATGGTGCAGTCCCTCTCCCATCAAAAGTGGAGGCGGTCACGCGGTTCCCGCGCCCGCTGACCGTAAAATCCCTGCAAGAATTCCTTGGCATGGTGAACTTTTACCAACGCTTCATCCCTCGAGCCGCTCAGCTCATGCAACCCTTGCATGAGGCCTTGAAAGGTAAACCCAAGCACCTTGTGAACTGGTCTGAGTGCATGGACAAGGCTTTTGCTGCCACCAAAGCAGCCCTGGCAGACGCCACCATGCTGGCGCATCCTTCCCCAACATCCTCCATCGCCATCACCTCAGACGCCTCAGATTACGCTGTTGGTGCGGTTTACGAGCAGTGGGTAGACGGGGCCTGGCAGCCACTGGCTTTCTTTAGCCGTCAGTTGTGTCCCAGCGAGCGAAAGTACAGCACTTTCGATCGGGAGCTGTTTGGTCTCTACCTCGCCATCAGACACTTTCGTTCCCTGCTGGAAGGACGACATTTCACTGCTTTTGTCGACCACAAGCCACTGACTTTTGCCATGGCTAAGGTGGCTGAGCCGTGGTCCGCCCGCCCGCCCGTCTGTTGTTCATTTCCGAGTTCACCACGGACTTGCGGCATGTTGCCGGTAAGAACAACCACGTGGCAGACTGCCTGTCACGGGCTGTGGCTGGGGCGGTCCATCTTGGTTTTGATTATGCCCGCATGGCAGCAGATCAGGCCATAGACCCTGACGTGCAGCTCCTGAAGGCCTCTACCACAGGGCTTAAGATCGAAGACGTGGTCTTTGGTGATACTAGTACCACGCTCCTGTGTGACGTCTCCACAGGCAGTCCTCGGCCCATTGTTCCCTCAGGGTGGAGACGACAGGTGTTTGATGCCATACATGGTCTCTCACATCCGGGTTCGAAGGCGTCACAGAGACTGGTTGCGGCAAAATTTGTCTGGCACGGCCTCAAGAAGGACGTTAGGGACTGGGCTAACACCTGTGTCGAGTGCCAACGAGCCAAGGTCCACCGCCACACTAAAGCCCCGCTAGAGTTGTTCCCGGTTCCTGAGAGACGTTTTGACCATGTAAATGTGGATCTGGTCGGCCCTCTGCCCTCCTCTCACGGGTTCTCGTACCTGTTGACCATGGTTGACAGGACGACCCGCTGGCCTGAGGCAGTGCCATTGACGTCGGTGGCATCTGTGGAGGTGGCACGGGCTTTTCTCAGCACCTGGGTTGCTCGTTTTGGCACTCCGTCAGATATATCCTCTGACCGAGGCGCACAGTTCACGTCTGAACTGTGGACCGCTGTCGCACAGAACCTCGGAGTCAAACTCCACCGCACTACTGCCTATCACCCGCAGGCTAACGGTCTCTGTGAACAGTTTCACAGGTCAATGAAGGCTGCCCTGCGTGCCAGCCTCAAAGACAATAACTGGGTTGACAAACTCCCATGGGTGATGCTGGGCATCAGGACTGCGCCAAAGGAGGACCTACAGTCCTCATCTGCCGAGCTTGTTTATGGGCAGCCGCTGCGGGTTCCAGGGGATTTTGTCCCTAACACCACGGTTCCTTGGTCTGCTGCTCTCCAGCGGTCCGCTCTGCTGGGCAATGCAAGACTTTTTGCGCCTGTCCCTACTTCCCATCATGGCCTGCCTCAGTCGCACGTCCCGGCTGCACTTAAGGCGGCTGGTTATGTTTTCATTCGCCGCGATGCCCACCGGGGACCGCTACACCCGCCCTACGAGGGCCCATTCCGGGTTTTGGAGGCAGGGGACAAACATTTTGTGGTGGACATGGGCGGTAAACCGGAGCGCCTCTCCATTGACCGCCTCAAACCAGCTCACTTGGACGTGGGTAAGCCTGTTGAACTCGCCCAACCCCCACGACGGGGGCGGCCTCCCGCTCGGCCCCCGCCCCCTGTTTCCCCCCCTCCCCAGCCTCCCCCGCTGCCTGCCCCGCACCTGTGTCACGACGTGACCCCTGCCGCAGTCAGCTCGAATCAGCCTCCCGTACAGCGCAGCTGCTGTGGACGGTTGATACGCCCCCCTCCCCGGTGACTGATGTGTTTTTCTTTTTTTCAAATATGGTGAATTCTGGGGGGACCTGTGTAGTGAATGTTACGGACATAATTCACCTTATTTATCAAGTGTGGTCCTACACACCGTTCATTATTAAATGCAGTATGTTGTCCTTCATGCAACTAGTATGGTTCAGGGATGAGGCCCCTTTAAATGTGGTCATGACGTTGAGCTCCATGCGGTTCTAGCTGCTGGACAGCTCCATTTTGTGTTTCAGTGTTCTGAGGTTTTCTAATAAACAACACACGTTTTTTGAATGGGAATTTGTCTCCGCGTTTTTCTGCAATTCCCACAACGGTACTAATAGAGCCACCGGCGGAGTTAGTTGTGGGCGTGGTTTCAGCAGCGGAGGCTGACCCATGGAAATCGGCTCCTGTCGTTACATAAGGATGGGAGCAGATTCTGAACGGCTCGTAGAAGTCACATCACACTGTGGGATTCAGTCGGGCGGGGTGAACAGACACTGCAGAATTCGACTGCATTCGTCCCTCTCTGAGTTGGCAGGGTGAGGGGAGACCACTTTATATATGTTAAAACAAGAAAAAACGTGTTTTTCATAATAGGTCTTATATATTTAGGGCCCGAGCACGAAGTGCGAAGGCCCTATTGTATCTGTAGGAATTTTTTTTTTTCTTTCTTTCTTTTTCTTTTTCTTCTTCTGACGAAAGGAGGGCCTTTTTGCCCCCCTAAACGTGCCCAAAAAGTCACAAAATTTTGCATGCAATTTTTTGAGCATAATGCATTTAAATGCATCAATCTGGTGCAATTTGGAAAGCTAGAATAACAATAATAGGGTGTCTGCTGCCTTAACTTACCTTGGAAACATATCCTCTCCGGAGCTTCTCTACCCGGCTAAACTTATTCTCCCCTCTGTTTGTGTGAGCACAGAGCATGCACAGCCTTCACCGCTGATTGGCTGTTTCCCGTGCCTGTCTCTGTGTGTAACCAATCAGACGGAGCTGTGGGCGGGACATTGCTGGACACAGTGCAGTGATGGCAGGCAGAGAGATGCGGCTGCATCAACCCCAAAATAACGCAGTTTTAAATTGTACAAACACAATATTGGTATCGTTGGAAAGGGAAAAATGTCCTCTTAATTTTGGGGGGGCTGAGATCAAATTTGGGGGGGCTTCAGCCCGTTTTTTTATTTGTAGTGAGAACATAATCCACAGCAACCGACACAAATCCATTCATGTGTATGTGGTCCGCGGCGCAAGGACCACATTGATTGTGCTGCAGCTGCCCTTATCGCCGCTTGTTGCTTTTCTGATTCGTTTTGAAGAATCATGCAACTCTTCCTTCTTTTTGAAAAAAGACAGTAAATTCAGCTGTCTTTTTGACATGTTTGCGTTGCTCGCTGCTGGCTCCCCAGATCCAGCAAATTTCCAAAGTTTTTTTGGTCAGGGGCGTGGTTTGCTGGCCCATCTTTTCATTGCATCAACAAATCTCCGACTCTTTCAAATGACGTTAAATCTTTATAAACAACATGAAATGCTTGGAATTTGTTCTGTACATGAATTTATGCATATTATTATTTTTTATACATTAAAAAAAACTTTTTTATATCATTATTGTTTTATATACAGAGAGGTGCCGGATCTGCCCAAATAAGTCCCGGAACGCAGGGAGGCCAAAATCGAGAGGTGCCGGATCTTGTTCCGGCAGGATCCGGCACAAATTAACCCCTGGTTTTACCGCTTCTAACCCCTTTTTCTGTGCTTCATTCTAAGGGAAGGGGGGGGTATGATAATGAGGCTCTGTGCTGATTGGCTCCCTGAATGACGTGTAGCAGGGGAGGAGCATAAGCCTCGCTCCGGCCAGAAGAGCAGCCGGCTGCATGTCCCATGCCAGGGAGCTTCTGCGACAAAATAAAATCCATTGCTTTATTTTTTTTGTATTGACTGTCCTAACTGGCCGCGAGTTTATCGGTTTCAGCGTGGACAGAGAGCGTCCGATGTCACACGTGATAGTCGGACGCTCGCATTCAGTTACACGCTGTAAACGGATCTTAAAGCCTGATTTACGGTTCTGCGTTAAATCGGCGCGTACCCTACGCCGTAGGCTCTGCGTTGGTGAAACGCAGAACCATAAATCAGCCTTTAGTCACCTCGTCTTCACACAGGAAGACTAACAACCACACACACACACACACACACACACACACACACACACACACACACACACACACACACACACACACACACACAAGCATACAAGTGTGGTATTTAAAAAACTTAGTTTGATTGTGCTTTATTTAAGTTATTACATTAATCAAACCCATCGAAATCTCCATCCTCCGTTTCTGCATTCATCCGAGCCTGATCAATGAGACCAGGAGAACTGCAGCTGCGACGGGCAGAGCCCGCAGCTCTCTGGCCGCGCTGATAGCCGAGTCATTTTCCTGCCGTACGGCCCCTCGGAAATGATGCCGGCTTTTGAAAAAGCCCGAACAACAGTCCAACCCAGCAGACACGCCAGCCCACGCATCTATTCTTTAACAATCCTTCAACAGTAAACGACGGAGCCCGCTGCCCGAGCGGCAGCTGACGCATCGGCTCCCGCTCGGGCGGCGGTTTCTCCCGGAGGAACCACCGCCCGGTCTTTGGGCAGAGACTGGTCTTCGGGCCCGCCTCCGTTTCCTTCTCGGTAGTCGCTCCGTCCGCTCCAGGCGCCCCGCCACGGAGCCTACGCCGTAGGCTCTGCGTTGGTGTAACGCAGAACCTTAAATCAGCCTTTTGCTTGGAAGATCTGAAATGAACAGAAGAAAAATATATTACGGTACCCGTCGGGGATTCTCACCGGTCCGGTCCGTGAGCGGCCCCGGAGCTCCGAGCTAAGCTAAATACTTAGCCCATGCAAAGATCATACTTGTAGACAAATATAAATAACATAAAAAAATAACGTTCTTACCGCTGACTCGTGTGCAGTTGCCGGGTCCGTGCTGTTGGTACTGATCCTTTTATAAGGGTAAGTGTCGATGCAAAACCTCATCTTAACTGTCCCCTCGCTGTGGAAACAGCCACCGCTGCTGAACAATGGCTGAAGCTCCAGCCGGCTGAGTTGGTTGTGGGCGTGGTTTCAGCAGCGGAGGCCAAACCTCTGCGCCTAGGGTGACGTCACCATAGGCGCAGATTCAGACTGGCTCGTAAAAACCACATGACACTGGAAGACTCAGTCAGGCGGGGGGAGCAGACCCTGCAGAATTCCATGGGATTTCACCTTCTCTGAGTTGGCAGGGTGAGAAAAAACGTGTTTTTCATAATAGGTCCCCTTTAATGTATATTTTAAACAGGCCTTGAATGTCTTAAAAACAATCAAAAGCTTGTTTTTTCTACATGAATCAGATATTCAACCTCTGGGCCATGTCTTTATTTTTACCGCTTCTAACCTCCTTCTCTATGAGGGATTCTGAGTGGACGGGGCTATGATAATGAGGCTCTGTGCTGATTGGCTGCCTGAATGACGTGTAGCAGGGGAGGGAACAAAGCCTCTCTGGGCAGAAGAGCAGCCGGCTGCGTACACAAAGCGTGTCCCATGCGATGTGATCGAACTTCACTCAGTACGTTTACATGCAGCAGTTCAATCGGGTTTCTGATCGTATAAGACATCGTTCGGACTTTTAAACTGCATGTAAACACCTAAACTGATCTACTTTGGACCTATTTCGGACCTATGTCGGACACTTAGTAATCGGGTTGCAGCACCTAGATAACCCGTTCGCAGTCGGGTTGTTAAAGGTATAGTCTGTAATCCTATTCAAAAACATTTATTGTTATACTGGGTGAAATGGTCCTTCCATCCTGAGAGTAGCCAGTGAATAATGTGTTCAGAAAAAGGAAAGAAAAATGTCCGACCTCTCTTATAGCTTTAATCCTGTAAAAACTCTGACCAATCTGTTTTGTGCGCACCGAATGAAACGGTTTGGTCAGAGGACCAGAGGATTGGCAGGGGGGAAAGAACCAATCAGATGCCTTCATTTTAAGTCCCGCCCACGCCCCCCTCTGTCCCATGCGCGCACTCGTCACGTCGAAAATCTTGCCGGAAAACTTCACACACTCGAGTTACGTTTGCAGCCAAAAATACCACCTCCAGCGTTACTTGTAACGCCAAAAGCCAAAGTGCGATTCTGGCGCAGGTTGTCGCTACTGGGGGTCTGCCACGGACCGCAAGAAAGAGACCTGACGATCCGTCAACATGGGGTTCTGTCAGGTGTCCCTGCCCCGTCAACGCAGGAGCTTTTGCAGAGTCAACTCAGCAGAGGGCTAGGTGAGTTTTCTTACAGTATTGTAGCTTGATCATGAAGTGCTAACATGCTTATATGGAAAAGGTCATTTGAAAAATCCATATCATAACTTGTGATCTAAAATACAGGTGCATATCCAAAAATTTGAATATTGTGGAAAAGTTCAATATTTTTTTGTAAGATATTTCAGGAAATGAAAAATAAATAAAATATGTATACATATTTTCAGACACCATGAAAATATTTATATATTTTTGTTTTCTGTAATTTCTAAAATATCTTACAAAAATATTGAACTTATCCATGATATTCTAATTTTTGAGATGCACCTGTAGTTATATAAACAAAGCCAAAGATAAACCACTTAGAAAACTGTCATGAATGTTTGTTACTGTGTGAAATGGAAACATAGTTGAAGTGTTGTCATTCATTGTGTCTTTGAAATGCAGTAATTGTTGTCAGATGTGTAATTGTGATATTCCCCCTAAAGGTAAATCACTGCCCAAGGACTAGACGGCCACAGCTCACAGTGACACCTCATGCAAAGCCTGATCTGTCAGCCGTCCCTGGACATGGCTTTTCTTCTGTAAATACAGATTGTTTGACACCCAGAGGTGGCAAAACTATAGATACTTGTGTAAAAATAGTATTTATGATTGTTCTATTTTGTATTTTTTTAAATAAAACAAGGTGTTATACCACATTCGTTGTCATTATTCATTTAGCAGGTAAGAAGGTGAGAAATGTAATAACTTGTTTATGCTGAAATAGTAAAGGAAAGGCATTTATCGTTTTCTCTTTTATATTCAAATATGACAAAATATAAATAACAATAAATAAACAGAACTTAGGACTTTGTCCACCTCAGTGCAAATTTTACAAAGAACAATAACAATAAAGCAGTACACAGTATAAACTGCAGGGCTCAAGACAATGCTATTTGTTTACACCCTACTAGGGATGAAATCTACATACTGTCCATGTGGATCTGGGTAGCGCTCTCTCATTTTCCAGACACAGCAACTAGGAATTACTACTTTGTTCCCAGCTCCCAGTGCCCTCATATTGCCACACAACATATTGCCGGTATGCAGCGGAATTGTTTGTTGCTCTCCCCTGGGTCTGGAAGATCCTCCACAGCCTTCGGCTTGTAGGCGGTGCAGCCCCTCTCACACGGCCTCCTCTCGCTCTAGCACCCCTATGACCTGAAGACCTTCTCCGGACTGTAGGTAGGGTCGGAGCCACTGCTCTGGTCGTGAAAGCTCTAACAAGCAAAATAACGAAGTTATATAAAAACACAAAATTCATTACATTCATTATAATAATAATATAGTTTACTTACAGGTGAATGAAACATGGGGTAGTTTTGTTGAAAATGTGCTGTCCCTGACGGGAGGGGGAGGAGGGGGCGGGGCTTAGAGGAGGGGGCGGGGCTTTGGACGGAGCGCTGACGGGAGGGGGAGGAGGGGGAGGGGCTTAGAGGAGGTGCCACTTTCAAATCTTGCTAGCTCTCCAACATTACTGACTATACCTTTAACGCCATGTATACGGAGGATCGGATATTGCAGTCTGCACGTGCTCGAGAATTTCCTCTGGGGGGGTTCACCCAGAAGTGAAAGGAGATGGAGGCTCCGACACCAGAGCAGATCAAAATAACGGTAAGTTGCTTAGTTGCTAAAACTTGTTGCCTTTGTTCAAAGAATGTTTTGTTCTGTATGTTCTGTAATGTTATGCACGTCGCTTTGGATAAAAGCGTCTGCTAAATAACGATTTACCTGTACATTTACATTTAACCCTCAAGCGTGCAGGGGTGAGGGCTTATTCAGTAACTTATGCTCATGTTATGTTTGACTACCAATAACACATTACATAAATTATAACCTAATTCTGTGTTAAATGTGTTATTCTCCAACTTCGTTCCAACTTTACATTACTTTTTTGGGCATTATTGTCTGACTTTAATGAAAATGCGTGTATATTATAACACACTGATCAGGTTTAATCAGAATACTGATTTAAAACCAATCACAGCTGTTTTCCTGGTTCAAAATGAACCCGGTGTGACTGTTTATAAATCAAAGTACCTAAAACACAGTTTAATGAAAGTAGTCATGATTATATTTGCAAAGAACATAATATGGAACCAATAATGTGATTATTCTGACAACTAGACCATCCATATGTCTGACATAAAATGAATAAGATATAAATAATTTTTCATTTTTGTAACCCTCTGCAGAAGCAGCAACAGAGATGGGGGGAGTCAACAGCAGCGATGGTAGACGCAACAGAGATGGGGAGAGTCAACAGCAGCGATGGTAGACACAACAGAGATGGGGGGAGTCAACAGTAGCAATGGTAGATGGTAGACGCAACAGAGATGGGGAGGGTCAACAGCAGCAATGGTAGATGGTAGACACAACAGAGATGGGGGGAGTCAACGGCAGGGATGGTAGATGGTAGACACAACAGAGATGGGGGGAGTCAACAGCAGCGATGGTAGATGGTAGACACAACAGAGATGGAGGGAGTCAACAGTAGCGATGGTAGATGGTAGACGCAACAGAGATGGGGAGGGTCAACAGCAGCAATGGTAGATGGTAGACACAACAGAGATGGGGGGAGTCAACAGCAGGGATGGTAGATGGTAGACACAACAGAGATGGGGGGAGTCAACAGCAGCGATGGTAGATGGTAGACACAACAGAGATGGGGGGAGTCAACAGCAGCGATGGTAGACACAACAGAGATGGGGGGAATCAACAGCAGGGATGGTAGATGGTAGACACAACAGAGATGGGGGGAGTCAACAGCAGCGATGGTAGATGGTAGACACAACAGAGATGGGGGGAGTCAACAGCAGCGATGGTAGATGGTAGATGCACCAGAGATGGGGGGAGTCAACAGCAGCGATGGTAGATGGTAGACACAACAGAGATGGGGGGAGTCAACAGCAGGGATGGTAGATGGTAGACACAACAGAGATGTGGAGGGTCAACAGAAGCGATGGTAGATGGTAGACGCATAGGAGATGGGGAGGGTCAACAGCAGCGATGGTATACACAACAGAGATGGGGGGAGTCAACAGCAGCGATGGTAGATGGTAGACACAACAGAGATGGGGAGAGTCAACAGCAGCGATGGTAGATGGTAGACACAACAGAGATGGGGGGAGTCAACAGCAGGGATGGTAGATTGGAGACACAACAGAGATGTGGAGGGTCAACAACAGCGATGGTAGATGATAGACGCAACAGAGATGGGGCGGGTCAACAGCAGCGATGGTATACACAACAGAGATGGGGGGGAGTCAACAGCAGCGATGGTAGATGGTAGACACAACAGAGATGGGGAGAGTCAACAGCAGCGATGGTAGATGGTAGACACAACAGAGATGGGGAGGGTCAACAGCAGCGATGGTAGATGGTAGACACAACAGAGATGGGGAGAGTCAACAGCAGCGATGGTAGATGATAGACACAACAGAGATGGGGGGAGTCAACAGCAGCGAGGGTAGATGGTAGACACAACAGAGATGGGGGGAGTCAACAGCAGCGATGGTAGATGGTAGACACAATAGAGATGGGGGGAGTCAACAGCAGCGATGGTAGATGGTAGACACAACAGAGATGGGGGGAGTCAACAGCAGCGATGGTAGACACAACAGAGATGGGGGAGTCAACAGCAGCGATGGTAGATGGTAAACACAACAGAGATGGGGGGAGTCAACAGCAGGGATGGTAGATGATAGACACAACAGAGATGGGGGGAGTCAACAGCAGCGATGGTAGATGGTAGACACAACAGAGATGGGGGAGTCAACAGCAGCAATGGTAGATGGTAGACACAACAGAGATGGGGGGAGTCAACAGCATGGATGGTAGATGGTAGACACAACAAAGATGGGGGGAGTCAACAGCATGGATGGTAGATGGTAGATGGTAGACACAACATAGATGGGGGGAGTCAACAGCAGCGATGGTAGATGGTAGGCACAACAGAGATGGGGGGAGTCAACAGCAGCCATGGTAGACACAACAGAGATGGGGGGAGTCAACACCAGCGATGGTAGATGCAACAGAGATGGGGGCCATGATGATCAACAGGCAGCACAACACAGCGTGGCTTGATGATTCCAGTGGAAAGGATCAGGTCTGCTGAGACCTCAAGGAGCAGTTCCTGCAGAGGAACTCTGAGTTACCAGGTTATATATCATAATATGCTGGCTGCAACAAAAATGCTTCTTTATGTTTAAACATATACCCACGTTGGGACATGTAATAAGTTTTACACCAATTCTGTCTTTAGGCCATGAGCCAAGAGCCCAAAATTGACCAATTGCAATCAAACAGGTGGGCAATTTCTAATATGTTTTTTTGAGCTGCTACACATCCCTAGTTGACAGGTTGGCATGATAGCCCTTGCAGACTGGTAGCTTATTGGTGGTTATCATGCATTTAATATATGGACCCCTATAGCGGAAATACGAGAGCAGCGTATGGTGCTTGTTTGGTGTTATGGGACTTGTTAACTACTTGTTGACTATTCAGACTGCCTAAATCAATTGAATATGTTCCTCAGATATTGGATAACTTAAAATAATGGTATTTTAGGTTTCCCAGATGAAATCTGAGGCTGTTCCAGCCTTTTTAGAAAAACTTCATAGGCGGAAATCAACATTTAAGTTTTCTGTTGTGTTTCTTTCCACAGCAGAGTAATTGAATAATATAAACATTAATTTGTGGACCATATTTGACACCCACAGGCCCCACCTTTCAGCAGGTACCAGATTTATGCCTGTAGCCCTTATGCTTTTTGATATATACCTATTTTTGTGTATGCATGTTGTTTTAGGCAGAATCTTGCCTGGATTTCAGCTGAATAGGGTAGAAAATATATAATACAGATATCACTATGAAACCTTCCCAGTTTATTACCAACCTCAAAACAAAGAAAAAAATGGATTGCACATTTTCTGAGATTTTATGTTTATGTAGGCTATGCAAATTATACTTTATCCATTTCACTATAGGGAATGTGTGAAGTTTCCGCAGTGTTCAGAGCATACAACACTTATTTGCACAATGGCTGAAATGGAGGTTCAGTGTTGAGTAATTTTGGAGGAAGATCCTAATAATAGATCCATATTGCCCTATAAGTATGCTTCCAGTATGCTCACACACACAGCGAGATTCACTTGCTGTCAATAAACTGTGCTGTCAACATGCTGTCACTCGATCAGGTGAGAAAGATTAATTTCATATTTTTTCCATATTGAATGATTCACCCTACTTCAAAGGATAGCCCAGTGTTGATACAAGTATATTAAAAAGAATCCTCATCCGGAGAAACAGATCCAGGATTCCAGAGTCAAGAACTGGATCTGGCTGCTCACCCGGATATCCAACACAGAAGACCAAACCATAAACAGTTGGACTGGGTTCAACATCCTCACACGCAACAACATCCATGTGGTGCAGGACACTGTCAGTTATCTGCCAACAATCAACGCCCCAGCAACTGAGATGTCGACTGTCAATGAAGTCCTGACCCAAACATCATGGAGAGCCTTGGATTGGAGGAGATTGTTTGTGTCTTTGACCAAGCACTCTACGCCAAGGCAGCAGAAATCACTTGGAAGCAAGAGACGTTCTAGAACATTATACTGAGAATGGGAGCTTTCCATACCATCTGCAACCTGTTATCAATCCTGGGGAAGAGGTTTCAGGATGCTGGCCTGCGTGACTTGTGTGTGGAGTCCGGAGTGATTGCAGAAGGATCTATCACTGCTGTGATGGAAGGGCGCAAGTACAACCGTGCTGTCAGACTTCACAAGGTCATGTATGAGGCGATCATGAGGCTAGCCTGGAAGGGATTCCTCCCATGGATCCAAGACAACCACAGAGCAGAGATTCAATGTCTGGAAGAAGCCCTTGGAAGCATCTCCACTTTTCATGATGAAGTGTCACAGGCATCCTTCACAGAGCTCATGGATGATCCATCCTGCAATCACATCCTACACTTTTTCCAAGAGTATCTTGATTCCCTCAGGAATGGTGAACCATTGGCAGCTTTCTGGATGTCTTACCTCGACATAGTTGAGATCTTGCTAGGCTTGCTCCGTGCTTCAAGAGAAGAGGATTGGATGCTGCACCTAGCCTCAATCCGCGCTATGATCCCATGGTGCTTTGCTTATGACAGGCTGAATTACTCACGTTTCCTCCCATATTACTACTCCACAATGACACGTCTGCCCATTGATCATCCAGATGTGCACCACCAGTTCATGCAGGGTGGCTTCAGTGTCCAACTTGGTAGCCAGAATCCTTTCGGCCGGATCCCTGTTGATCAAACCATCGAGAAAAATAAGGATACCCAGACAGCAGGTGGCACAAAGGGCTTCAGCCTGAAACGAGCTGCCGTGGAGAGGTATTACCTAACATCTGAGTACTGCAGCATGTTCCTCAAGCAGCTCCGAGCTATGGTGGGAAATGGCCAGTCTCATATCAGCCACCCAGACCTACAGAGGCCCAGAATCCACAGAGATGAAGCAGATGTACCGTCCATTGTGAAGCTGGTCGAAGTTGACTGGACGGACCCTTTTGACCCAAATCAAAGTGAGTTTGTCAGCTTAGCAACAGGTACCCTCGCCCCTCCAGATGTAGCAAGGGACCTTCTTGATGCCCATACAATTGGCACAGAAGCATACGAGACCTTCAAGCGGGACTGACTTGTAGAACAAAAACCAAAGGCCCAGTTCTATGACAAGATGAGCAAGAATAAACTTAAGACTTTTACTGACATCCGGAAGAAGCCATCTACAAGCAATCCAAGAAAAGTTGTTTTGCAGGCTGACAGAAAGCTCTTCGGCCTCATGGTCCTGGCAGCAGAGAGCCGCCATCTTAAGACGGTTGATGTCCTTTCCCACCCTCTAGGGCCATTGCCATGGTCACTTGCCAATGGAGATGGAACACTGTTGGGCGTCGCCCACGTGAACTCTGGACTTATAAATGTGTATGAACATTTTGTGAATGTGTATATCCAACTTTGAAACTGCTCAGCTGAAAATCGGCTGCAATGTGCCTCCTGGTGATCTCGGCCGAGATAGTCCGTTTACGACCCCCCACTGCCTAGCTCGAGATAGTAAGTTTACGACACCTAGGAGGGGGGTCAGGCGCAGTATAGCCCCCACAAACCCAGCAGGGTTCCCGCCAGACCTGGAGGAACAAAGGAAAAGACAACGCAAAGGGACCAGGAACAGACTACCTGGGGTGACGACACCAAGGGGGGTTCAGACTCAGTGGAGCCCCAGGAAGCGAGCCCTGAAGGGGGGGACTGTCCCTCTCAGTAAAACCGCCCCAAGCCCAAAAGCGGGAAGCACCCAATCACTTGCCAGGGGCTGGTGACATCACGCAGCCCGCGGAACTCAAAAGCTCCCTTCCTGCCCAGTGCTCACTCTCTCCTTCAGCCAGCGGACCGAACGGACGTGCCTGCCGACGGTGCAGCCGCTGCCGCATCTACTCCCCGAGAGCCTGGGGCGGGGGGGGGAGCCGTTCCGGACCTGCATTAACAGGCCGGGCGTAAAATCCGATACCAGAGCACGGCACTCTCAACTCTCTCTGTCTGCTAACTCCTTTCTTCCTTTGAGCACTTTCTCCACACCAGGAACCGTGCCGTCCAGGAAGACTGCTCCGCCAGAACCCGCTGTAGAAGCTCCAGCCTTGGACCCGCGAACCCCTCCCGCAGCCCTGCGACACACACGGGACGTGAGCCGACGTTTCGAGGGAGGAACCGGCCCCCCCGTCGCAACGAGGCCGGTGTTGAGGCCGCGGTCAGGACCAGAGAGCCGGCGTGAGGCGCCGCTGCAGCAACTGTTGCCCTTTTCTTTTTGAAGTAGGAGCAGGACAGAGACTGAGGGACCGCTCGCTATCGGAGCATCCCCGCCAGAAGCGATCGGCGGTGGGGTCAAAGCTGAACCGGACCTCTCCGACACCGGGAACCCCCGGCAGGAACCCGGTCACCACCGACAGAGCCCGCAGATCCAGAATCCAGAGGAGACGTGAGGTGGCGTTTGGGCGATCAGTCAGTTAGAACGGTGTAAAGCTGAACTTATGTTTAATGAGATTACTGTATGCGTATTACTGTACGTTATCATTGTTGTGTTCTTTATCATCTTTATTATTATTACATTTGATTCTTTTCTTTTCATTCCATGCATTTAACTTTCATTTCATTTTATTGATTGTTGTTTTCCTAGTTAATTAATTGTTTTATAATACTTAAGCCATTTCGCCATCGGGATTTATTGGGTATTTATTTACCATCTTTTGATACTCGTATGTAAATAAATCCTGATTGATTCTTCATGAGTGGTGGTTGTTATTTCATGCAAGATTTGGTCACAAATTGATTTGTTTAAGCAGAGCCTAGTGTTCGGATATCACGCCTTCATTGTTATTCTGTAAGATTTGCTGTTCTGCAGGATAATTCAAATCATAATGAGACTGATTTTCTGCTGTTTAGTTATCAAATTTCTCCGGATTTAAGGCCCCCGGAGTGGTGCCCCGACGAGAATTATTATCATATTGGTCATTCAATTTGATAAATAGTCCACTTTATTAATTATTAATAATTCTTTAATAGAATCATCATTAGCCTTCGATAACTGGACAGCCAAGCTACCCGAGACGCACAACAACACTGAAGAAGACAAGCAAAGCTGTTCTGGCCAGGGAGCTGGAGAAGCAAGTCATGCCAGCAGAGACCATCCCTGTGCCATCTGCTACCATCATCGATGGGATGAGTTTGGTACAGAGGTTCAGGGCAATGAGAAGACATTCTCTCAACTTGCAGACTCTGTCTTTTCTCTGATCTTACATGAGGGAGCCAGTAGTCAGAGAATTGATATTGTCTTTGATGTTTATCGGGAGGATTCTATCAAAAATGTTGAGAGAGAGAAATGGGGTGGCACCACAGGAAGCACAGCACCACAGTTCCGTAACATTGCACCAGGTCACCGGATCCAGCAATGGAGAAGGTTCCTCAGCAGCTCGACCAACAAAGCAAATCTTATTACGTTCTTAGTGGCTGAGTTCAAAACACCAAAGCTGAGACAGAAGCTGAACAACAAGGAGCTGTATGTCGCTAGTGGAGAAAGTTGCTTGCACATCACTAAAGATCAGTGGGAAGAAGTTGCAGACCTAAAGACAAATCAAGAAGAGGCTGACACAAGGGTGATTTTGCATGCAGCCCATGCTGCGGAGGCAGGCTACAGTGCTGTTGTGATAACAGCTGAAGATACAGATGTGCTTGTGCTCTGCCTGGCGTTTGCTACAGATATTTCTTGTCCCCTATTCCAAAAATGTGGAACAAAAAACCAAGTGAGGTATCTGGATATCACCAAGCTAAGTCAGGGGCTGGGAGATGGGGTCTGCAATGCTCTCATTGGAATGCATGCATTCACTGGATGCGATACTGTGAGTGCTTTCGCAGGGCGTGGGAAGCTTGGAGCTTTGAAGCTCCAAAGGATCAGAACATCTCCAAGAAGTTTTCCTTGAGCTGGGGCAGTCCTGGTGTCTGCTGTCTTGCAACTGCAGCCGTGAATGCAAGCTACCTGAATGCTAGTGTATGGCAAATGGTTTGAAATGCACCCACCTGTGCAAATTAAGGACCTGCGAGAATCAACCACAAGAGGATGATCTCTATCTGATCTCAGATCACCTGACTGATTCTGAAACTGAGGACGGATCTTGAGAAGGTGTCACCCATCTATTCAATGACTCAAGTATTTTGTATTTTTCTCTAACTGAATGTCTCACCTGTGTTTCTCTCATTCCCCATAAATACTGGACCTCTCAAGACACCCTCGCGTCTTCTTCATGACCCCTATCACATTCCCCACGGACTTGCCCTGGACCTTTCCCTCGTGCTTTCTGGACCCAAGCCTTTCTACCACCTGCCAGCAGAACCCCCAACCCCCTTCGTTGGACTTCCAGGCTGACCACTGACCACCCTATTCAGCTGAAATCCAGGCGAGATTCTGCCTAAAACAACATGCATACACAAAAATGAGTATATCTCAAGAAGTATAAGGGCTACAGGCATACATCTGGTACCTGCTGAAAGGTGAGGCCTGGGGGGTGTCAAATATGGTCCACAAATTAATGTTTATATTATTCAATTACTCTGCTGTGGAAAGAACCACAACAGAAAAGGTACATTTTGATTTCCGCCTATGAAGTTTTTCTAAAAAGAAGGCTGGAACAGCCTCAGATTTCATCTGGGAAACCTAAAATACCATTATTTCAGTTCTCCAATATCTGAGGAACATATTAGATTGATTTAGGCAGTCTGAGTAGTCAACAAGTAGTTAACAAGTCCCATAACACCAAACAAGCACCATACGCCGCTCTCGTATTTTTGCTATAGGGGTCCATATATTAAATGCATGATCACCACCAATAAGCTACCAGTCTGCAAGGGCTATCATGCCAAACTGTCAACTAGGGATGTGTAGCAACTCAAAAAAACATATTAGAAATTGCCCACCTGTTTGATTGCAATTGGTGGTCTGGCTCATGGACTACTTCAGAGACAAGTGCAGAGACCTGGTACCATCATGTCCTCCCAGGACCTGGTACCATCATGTCCTCTAGGACCTGGTACCATCATGTCCTCTAGGACCTGGTACCATCATGTCCTCTAGGACCTGGTACCATCATGTCCTCTAGGACCTGGTACCATCATGTCGTCTAGGATTATGCTATGAGGCTAACGAAATGTTTAAAATTTGTGAACCTTTTTCAAATTTGTACATGTTGATATTTTGAAGTTTAAGATTTGTATACCATTTTGTATCTGTTCATAATAAATGTAACACACCAACACTAATATCTAGCTCTTTGTTTGTAATAAAAGTGAAACACATAACTACAAATGAAATGACTTTATTCGTGGCATGAAAGATACAAGTGTGTGCTGTACAGCAAAAAAGATGAAGGAAGCTCTTACAACTGAAAACAACATGCTAAAACAAGGTATCAAGTTTCGCTAGTTGTCATTGTGTTTGACGGTTATAAGATGACCTAGAATCTAAAATATGAATATTTTAAATTAAAGGTCATAATGTTATAAGGGCTAATTAATTGGCGGAATTATTGATTAGCAACCATTTAATTCAGTAAAGGACAATATTTATATATATATATATATATATATATATATATATATATATATTGTCGTGGCCACTCACGAGCAGGACACTGTTTAGTTTCAAAAAATTATTTATCTTATCTCACTTCCACTACTTATTTATTTTTTTATTTGCAAAACACCTACAGTGCAACAGTTGAACAATAAAAGAGAGGAAAGAACCTGGCTGGCCTCCTAACTTGTGTTATACATCAAAATGTGCGTCTCCATCCTGCGATGTCGCGCATTACTTTTCTCTTTCAAAAGCGTTACCGTGGCGACGCTAGACGCCAAAGAGCGCGCCTCCCCTTCATCTGATTGGTCCATATTTGATAGTTCCCCAAAAGTCACCAACTTTTGCATGCAAGCCAGGCCTGGCAATAAATGTGATATTTCATGGTTTGCATTAATGGGCGTGGCCTAACGGCTCAACAGCGCCCCCTAGAAAACGTTTTTCTGCCATAACTTTTGAATGGTTTGACATAGAGAGTCGTGGGTGGTCTCATCGGACATGGTTTTGAGTACTTGACCTTCATTGGCATGAATTAGCCCCGCCCCTTCTGATTGGTCAATATGTGATACCTCAGATTTTCTGCAATACATTTTGAATGGTTGGACATAAAGACTTGTGGGTGGTGTCATTGGACTCAGTTTTGAGTCCTTGAACATAATTGCTGCAAATTAGCCCCGCCCCTTCATCGGATTGGTCCATATGTGATGGATCCTACTTTCTACCATAACTTTTGAATGTTTTGGTATAGAGAGTCGTGGGTGGTGTCATCCGCTAAATGTCCAGGCCTGAAGAATCTACATGCAAGTCATACAAGCTTCCACTGCAGCCTGAACGTGCACAAGGGTGGAGGCCCGTTCATTGCTGCTTGCAGCTTTAATTTTCTATTTTTATTCTCTCATCCGGTCTTGATTAAAAAAAAAAAAAAAACGCTGATCAAACGTCTTTCCTGGGGATCCATCGGTAAATAAAGAATCAGCCTGAGTAGGGCCCAAATGGTACTTAACTATAGAAAAAATGCCAAAAGTAAATAACGTCACAAAAGAGAGCGTTCCTGTGTGCGAGACTGACCAACAATAGAAAGATGTGCGTGCTTGATGGAAAGGAGCAGAGAGGAGGTGGTGCTGTCTTGCAGCATCTACAGCAGTGCAGCTGAAGTCTCTCTCTCACGGGCCAGCTGGGGAGGTGGTCCTCTGCTTCGTCCAGGAGTTCAGAGGGTGAGGGATGTTTCTACCCACTCCAGAACCAGGCTTCTTCTGCAGACTGGCAGTCTCCTGAAGCCTCTTCTGGCGGATACTACAGCCCCTCAGCCTCTTCAGGAAATAGGTGCTGCAGCCCCTTCCTGTGAAGGGTGTCCCCGTTCATGTCATTCAACAGCTGTTTAATATCCTGACGGTGGAGTACAAGATCATTGTTTTATATGTTTTAGTGCAGAACAAAAAGAAAAGGCAGAAATGGGAGTGTCAGAGGCAGATAAGAGGAGCTCAGAGAAAGTTAACTGAAACATAAAAGGAGGACTTTTCAAGCTATTCAACCGTCAATGAATTGTAGTCTGTAGCATATACATGTAAATGTGTAGCAGAGTCTGCTGGAAACAGCTGTCTGGCGACGCCAAAAGGGTCGAGGGACGCGGTTGAACAAGTCTGTTTTCTCTCTCTCTCTTTGCTTCCAGCTTAAACAGCAGCTGAAGGACCAGGGGGTGAACGCAGACGTCAAACTGAGCTGGAGGTCGCTGTCCGAAGGAAAGATCTTCCACAAGGATGTGGAGCAAAAAAGACAAGCTGTAAAAAGCAAAGAATGTACTCTTTATTTCAAAAAGCTAAGTTGCGATAGGACGAACTGGACAAACCCGTTGTCATGTCATCGTTCAGTTTTCTGAAGAGTGATTCTGAAGCCTGGTCGGAACCGACTCTGTTAAACAGTCGATGCATTCTGGTACATTTTTAAATATTCTTACGAAATACCCAAAACCGTAGCTCGGCACTGCATGCATTTGGAATTGAGGAGGGCACTGTGAGCTTTGCAGACTCTCTTTTTTAGCAAATTTTTCATTCACTGTATGGAAAAGAATTTCGTTTGAATTCCTGGCATACATCAGTGTGCATATCCATAGCCTCCAATGCAAATAGTTTCCATTTTAAGTTTGCATGTGGGTGACCAAATGAAGGAGCGAGAAAAAGTCATACAAAGATGAAGTAAGTTCTCCTGTAGATCCTGGCTGCTTCAGATAACTCAACAAGTTACCCGTTTGTTCCTCGTCAGGCTGATCGGGGTCTTTACAGTTCATTTGGTTTTCTTATTTACATAATTAGTTTTCTAGTTGAAAACCCCTGAATCAAAGCCTCTGGGAAGGTTTAGACTAAATTGCAGTCACTGTTGCAGAAAGCAGCTGATGAAGCACGACGAGGAGATTTGTAAATAAAGTTTTATCTTCATCTTCTCTGCGTTGTGTTCTTTGTTTGCAGTCTTGTGACAAATTTAACAGAATTTTAGGAAAAAATGTAGTTCAGCAAAGAGCAAACTAGAATAAATAAAAAGCCAAGACGTTTTAAGCAATTTTGGACATCTTTCAAACACCATGTGGACCAAAATAGTTTTACACCTGATTATTACACCAGCAGAGAAATTAATGGCATTTTATTCACATGCACACGTTACATAGCAGCTTTCACTCTTCCTGGACATGAATGTGAGGATATTTTTAACTCCTCGCCACAGAAGGCAACAAACTACCCCTTTAAATTCTCATATTTTAGACTTGTCTAATTGGATTTCTTATTACATGCCTGTGGTCGTGGAGAAGGAACAACTCTAAAGTTGTCATTCATGGACTCATTATTGCCTTTTCCTTTTTGCACAAAAGCACAATTTCTAGCACACTGGACGATAAGTAAAGACTGATTTCGGATTATATATATATATATATATATATATATATATATATATATATATATATATATATATATATATATATATATATAGTGTATATATATAGTGTATATGTGTGTGTGTGAGTGTGTGTGTGTGTGTGCGCGCACATGAAGAAGCACATCAAGCTTTAATTATCGTGGCTTATCTATGCTAGATTGACATAAAATGACAATGACTACCATATTATATGTTCGTACAGGTTTGCTCAGTGTTGATGCTTTTGATTAATATTATATGCGTAAATGGCTGTAACTAACTTGGGTGATGCTGGGGCTCCGTACCGCACCTAAAGAGGACCTGCTCTCATCCTCTGCTGAACTGGTTTTACGGCCAGCCCGTGTTTTGTTGTTGGACTTCTGTGCGAGTCGCAGTTTGTCCATCACGAACACCATGTTCAGGCATAAGGGTGTCCATCAGTGCACGTGGCACCAGGACACCCTAGGCCGGAGGTCAATGATCGACTTTGTTGTCGTTTCATCTGACCTTCGGCCGCATGTCTTGGACACTCGGGTGAAGAGAGGGGCTGAGCTGTCAACTGATCACCACCTGGTGGTGAGTTGGATGCGCTGGCGGAGGAGGAGGTTGGACAGACCGGGCAGACCCAAACGGATTGTGAGGGTCTGTTGGGAACGTCTGGCTGAGCCCTCTGTCAGGGACATCTTCAACTCCCACCTCCGGGAGAGCTTCTCTCGGATCCCGGGGGAGGCGGGGGACATCGAGTCCGAGTGGACCATGTTCTCTGCCTCCATTGTCGGCGCGGCGGCTCGAAGCTGTGGACGCAAGGTCTCCGGTGCCTGTCGTGGCGGCAATCCTAGAACCCGGTGGTGGACACCGGAAGTACAGGATGCCGTCAGACTGAAGAAGGAGTCCTACCGGGCTATGTTGGCCGGTGGGACTCCTGACGCAGTAGATAGGTACCGGCAGGCCAAGCGGGCCGCGGCTCGGGCAGTCTTGGAGGCAAAAACTCGGGTCTGGGAGGAGTTCGGGGAGGCCATGGAGGAGGACTTTCGGTCGGCCTCGAGGAAATTCTGGAGGACCGTTCGGCGCCTCAGAAGGGGGAAGCAGTACTCTGCCGGCACCATTTATGGTGCTGGTGGGGAGCTGTTGACCTCGACTGGGGACATTGTCGGACGGTGGAAGGAATACTTTGAGGATCTCCTTAACCCGACTGACATGCCTTCCACTGAGGAAGCAGAGGGTTGGGGCTCGGAGGCGTGCTCATCCATCACCCAAGCCGAGGTCACCGAGGTGGTTCGTAAGCTCCTCGGTGGCCGGGCACCGGGGGTGGATGAGATTCGCCCTGAGTACCTCAAGTCTCTGGATGTCGTAGGGCTGTCTTGGCTGACACGCCTCTGCGACATTGCATGGAGGAAGGGGACAGTACCGCTGGGGTGGCAAACCGGGGTGGTGGTCCCTCTGTTTAAAAAGGGGGACCGGAGAGTGTGTTCCAACTACAGGGGGATCACACTTCTCAGCCTCCCGGGGAAAGTCTACGCCAGGGTACTGGAGAGGAGATTACGGCCGATAGTCGAACCTCGGATTCAGGAGGAACAATGCGGTTTTCGTCCCGGTCGTGGAACACTGGACCAGCTCTATACCCTCCGCAGGGTGCTCGAGGGTTCATGGGAATTTGCCCAACCAGTCTACATGTGCTTTGTGGATCTGGAGAAGGCATTTGACCGTGTCCCTCGTGCCATTCTGTGGGGGGTGCTGAGTGAGTATGGAGTCCGGGGCCCTCTACTAAGGGCTGTCCGGTCTCTGTATGATCGAAGCAGGAGTCTGGTTCGCATTGCCGGCAGTAAGTCAGACTTGTTCCCGGTGCATGTTGGACTCCGGCAGGGCTGCCCTTTGTCACCGGTCCTGTTCATAATTTTTATGGACAGGATTTCTAGGCGCAGCCAGGGGCCGGAGGGGATCCGGTTTGGGAACCTCAGGATTTCATCTCTGCTTTTTGCAGATGATGTTGTCCTGTTGGCTTCATCAGACCGGGACCTCCAGCATGTGCTGGGGCGGTTTGCGGCCGAGTGCGACGCGGCAGGGATGAGAATCAGCACCTCCAAGACCGAGGCCATGGTTCTCGACCGGAAAAGGGTGGCATGCCTTCTCCAGGTGGGTGGAGAAGTCCTGCCTCAGGTGGAGGAGTTCAAGTATCTCGGGATCTTGTTCACGAGTGAGGGAACAATGGAGCGTGAGATTGACAGGCGGATCGGTGCAGCGTCCGCAGTAATGCGGTCGATGTACTGGACCGTCATGGTAAAGAGGGAGCTGAGTCGAAAGGCGAAGCTCTCGATTTACCGGTCAATCTACGCCCCTACCCTCACCTATGGTCATGAACTTTGGGTAGTGACCGAAAGGACAAGATCGCGGATACAAGCGGCCGAGATGAGTTTCCTCCGCAGGGTGGCTGGACGCTCCCTTAGAGATAGGGTGAGGAGTTCGGTCACCCGGGAGGAGCTCGGAGTCGAGCCGCTACTCCTCCACATTGAGAGGAGTCAGCTGAGGTGGCTTGGGCATCTGTACCGGATGCCTCCTGGACGCCTCCCTAGGGAGGTGTTCCAGGCATGTCCCACCGGGAGGAGACCCCGGGGAAGACCCAGGACACGCTGGAGAGACTATGTCTCTCGGCTGGCCTGGGAACGCCTCGGACTCCCCCCGGAAGAGCTGGAGGAAGTGTCTGGGGTGAGGGGAGTCTGGGCATCCCTGCTGAGGCTGCTGCCCCCGCGACCCGGTAACGGATAAAGCGGGAGAAGATGAGTGAGTGAGTGAGTGAGTGACCTTTGCATAGAAGGTTGTGTGCGCATCTTTCAAGCCCTGTTTTGTGCGCAAGCAAGCTTTATAAATGAGGCCCCTGGTCGTTTCTGCCGGTCCCAAACTTGTACCACGGTGCTCCTCAGGTGCGGGCCCTACTGATCTGCAGCAGCGGAGTATGTGTTTGTCCGTCACGACGCCCATCGGGGCCCTCTGCGACCGCCCTATGATGGGCTGTACTGGGTTCTGGAGCCTGGCGACAAGAACTTTGTCATTGACCTGGGTGATGAGGCAGAACGCATCTCAGTGGAGCCTTAAGCCTGCTCACCTTGGACTGCCCCGTTGTGGTGGCCCAGCCTCCTCGCCGTGGTCGCCCCCCCGGCAGGCCGTCCCCACCGTTTTGGACGGGTCATAAAGGCCCCAAGTCGTTATTTAGGGCCAGTGCTTGTGAACTCTGGGGGGACGTGTGTAGTGGCCACTCACGAGCAGGACACGGTTTAGTTTCAGTAGGTTAGAATTCACAAGAATCTAGCCGTTATTAATGATGACGATGTGTTTTCTGTTAGTGTTCTGCTACTGTTGGTAACGGGCTGTTAAAAACGAGAGACTGGTATAAACAACACAAGTTTTTTCTTCGTCGACAAAAAACCTGTATATATATATATATACATATATGTATATATATACATATATGTATATATATATATATATATATACATATATATATATATATATATATATGTATATATATATATATATATATATATATATATATATATATGTACATAATAATAATGATCATTTTTTCAAGTACATGACAGATTCATATTTCCTCAAACGAATAACCTCTAATTTTCTAAAGAATTAAAAGAATTACAAATAAATGTTATATGTGTATGTATTAAATATCATGGCTTATCTATGCTAGATTGACATAAAATGACAATGACTACCATATTATATGTTTGTACAGGTTTGCTCAGTGTTGATGCTTTTGATTAAGATTATATGTGTAAATGGCTGTAACTAACTTGGGTTGTAAAATTGCTGATGTGAGGTGCTGTCTATTTTGGCCTTGCAAAATATGTAATCTCAAGTCTTTCTTTCTTAGATTTATTTATTGGCAAAGGCTATTCACACCCGGGTGCAAGTACTGATGCGTAGGCTATTTACACCCTGCTACAAATATCAATGTATGCTATTTGCACCCATGTATCATTAGAAAAAAAAAATGTAAAAAAATTATTTATAAAAAAAATGCATCGGCCCAACAGTGATTGACAGGTATTCACACCACTTTTGATAAAATTCATTTAATTTCTTCGAAATATTTAACAATAACATAAGAGCAAAAATTGTTCATACAAAAGTGAGTGAGTCCAATTTTAAACAACACAAAGTGCTTTGAGTGAAATTCACTGAATTCCTGTCCTTTTACTCTAAGAAGAACGTTTCTTGGGATATTTTTCTAAGATGTAATTGTGGTCTCGCTGCCATCTACTGGTTACACTTACACGCTGCAGCCGCCTCTTAAAGCCTTGAGCCTCTTAAACCATTTATAACTGACGAGTACTTAAGCGATTTAAGTGAATAGCAGGACCAAAGCAGAGATACAGTTTAGAATAAGATACAGATTTATACTGGCATAGATGATTGCTGCCAGTGCTGACCGAGACAGATAATGTATTAATTTCCTGATGATATTGTTGAACAAGCAGAACAATACCACATAAAGTCACAAGACAGCTTATATGAAAAATGTAGCATTTATTATAGATGTTTTTAAGAGGAAAAACCCTGTTACAAAAAGAAATCCCACTATTTCCCTCTCCCTGTAGCATGTCTCCCAGCCTGTTGCTCTTCCATAATTTTATTGCCATATCCCATCTCTTAACCATCTGATGCACCTTCCACCTCCATGCAGGAGAAACTTCTCTGACTACCGAAACTGTTCAAGGTGCCCCAACTGAATGTATGTATATGTATGTATGTATGTATGTCGTGGCCACTCACGAGCAGGACACTGTTTAGTTTCAAAAAATTATTTATAAAAAAAAATGCATCAGCCCAACAGTGATTGACAGGTATTCACACAACTTTTGATAAACTTCCTTTAATCTCTTCGAAATATTTAACAATTACATAAGAGAAAAAATTGTTCATACAAAAGTGTCAATGTGAGTGAGTCCAATTTTAAACAACAACACAAAGTGCTTTGAGTGAAATTCACTGAATTCCTGTCCTTTTACTCATTCAGGGCTCTTGTCCAAATGGATTTGGAGATGTTGTCCTGCTGCTATTAAGCGGTCCTCAACGTTCCTTCTGATGCGGTTCACCTGTCTTTGAGTCACAACATCTGGTTTGGTGTCCCTGACCAAAGGTTCACTATGTGGGACAGTATGAAAGAAGCTATGGACATGAATTCTAAGAGAGAGAGCATGCAGGTATTGAGGGAGATGGAAAAAGCAAATGAACTCAACAACTTTTATAAACGGTTTGACTGTATGGTGAGTGATGGTACAGAAGTATGTTGTGACACTTTAATGTCATCATGTGATCCGACAGACAGAATTGTGATCGATCCCAGTGTTGTGGCTAAGGTTTTCAAAACATTACATACTAAAAATGCGTGCGGGCCGGATGGCATCTCAGCACTTCTTTTGAAAACCTTTGCCGATGAGTTGACTCCAGCCTGGAGCCCTCTGTTTCAACTCTCTGTTGACACACACACCATCCCCGTAATATGGAAAAAAGCTGTAATTATCCCAGTCCCGAAGAAACCTTAATAATGATTTTAGACCGGTAGCATTAACGTCGACTGTGATGAAAGCACTTGAACGCATCGTGGTAGGGAAGCTACAGGGTGAGGTTGAACACCTTTTAGATCCCTGCCAATTTGCTTACAAGCATGGCTTAGGCACTGGTGATGCTTTAAACACCATATCACATTTAATTATTAAACATCTCGAAAATTCCAGACTTCTGTTCATGGATTTTACATCTGCCTTTAATACCATAATCCCTCACATCCTTTTAAACAAGCTGGAACAGATGAATGTGAATCCTTACATAGTTAAATGGTATTTTTCTTTTCTTACAGGCAGGCAGCTGCAGGTTAAAATCAATTCAACCCTCTCTGAAGTTCAGGGGCCTCATCTATAAAGCTTGCTTGCGCAGAAAAAGCGCCTGAAAGTTGCGGAAGCCGCCATCTACGCAAAGCCTCGGATCTAAAAAGAAAAAACTAACCGAAAAATCTGCGTATCTTTACGGCAACTAGGACCCTCCCGTAAGAATTTACTTAAGACACGGGGAACTGGCGACGCAGGCTGTGAGGTGGTGAAATGAAGCCAGATTCATGTCATACTCTTAATAATGTCATCACATATCACAACATATCCTATCAGATTTATAATAAAATAGTGCTGATAACGGAGCAGGCGGCGGGGGGGCGGAGGGGGATGGCTGCCGCCCCGAGCCCACTACTCCACGCTGAAGAGGAAAAAAGAAAGTGTTCTGATTAAAATAAGGAAAGTTGGACTATATAACAATTGCGTTCATAAGGATAAAGTTTAAAAAAAAAAAAAAATTAAAGAAATAGTCTCTTCTCCCCGTGTGTGTCTGCCTGTCATGCACGGGTACGTGCGCTCATGTTGTTACAGCCGGAATTATGGTTCTGCGTCACACCAACGCAGAGCCTACGGCGTAGGGTCCGGCGTATGGTGCGCGTCGCCGCGTACCCTACGCAGTAGGCTCTGCGTTGGTGTAACGCGGAACCATAAATCAGCATAGAGCAGCTCTGAGGGGAGACGGGAGGGAGGAGGGGGAGCGGGGGCTGCCGGGCCGCCGTCCCGAGTGTCTTGATGATTTGCTGATCCTACCGTTAGTTTTTAAACTGTAAAAAGTGGGGGGGACAAATACATGATTTTGAAAAGACGGGGGGACGTGTGTCCCCCCTGTTGCGCCGGGGAACTCACGGCGTTTAGCGCAGCAACGGCGTGCTGCCACTCACTCGCTTTATTTTATTGTATAGCCTACTATTTATATACTTATTCTAACTTTTACTGTGACCACCAAATAATGTGGTTTTCCTGTCCTCCACATCATATCTAGGTCTCCGTGAAAGTCAGTGTCACGGTGGCTGCTACTTCTCATTCATTCTGACGCCAAACCATGGATCTGCGCCAAACAGGCTGCAGAAAGCCACTGCGCATGCTCAGCAGGCTCATCCATATGCATTTCTGGGCGTGATAGGAGGCGGATTCAGCTACGCAACCTTCCAGCTGGACTGCGTGGAAGTCTGCGTGCACATGGTTTTATTGATCCGGATTTTTTTTTGCGCACGGCATTTTCGGCTTTTGAGAGTACGTGCACTTTTAGTATGAATCCTACGCACTCCATTTTAAATGAGGCCCCAGGTGATTAACACGGGCGCTCCACAGGGTTGCGTCAGTTTGCCTATTCTATTCACATTAAATACCAATGATTGTAGGAACCATCACCTGAATAATTATGTTTTTAAATTCTCTGATGACACGGCCATACTGAGTCTACTGACAGTGGACTCAGATATCGCTGTGTACAAGTCAGAGGTAGAAAGATGTGTGCAGTGGTGCGAGAAGCATAATTTGATTTGAAATGTTAAGAAAACAAAAGAAATGCTGTTTGATCCCAGGTCTGTTGGTGATCACAGCCTAGTCTTTCTGAATGAGGAGAGGGTTGAACACAACCTGATCTCACAAAAATCCTGAAATGCCCACGACCTCTCACCCCAATTTTCCGTGGTACCAACACAGAAAGTGGTATAATTCCGTGTGGGCACCACGGATATTGTACCATGCAAAGTCAAGGGGATCCGTGGTCGTGATATATACACGGATTATGACATTATTATTATTTATATATTATTCTTTGTTATAGTGGCTAAATTATGCGTTTTTGTTGCGCAAGGTACTGTTTGTTACTGTTAGTTTGTAAAGGCATGTTTTTAACGCTGTTTTAGCAGTGTTTTAATGAGGTTTTAATGGGAGCACCACGGATATAGTACTATGCGAAGTCAATGGGAGGCGTGGTCGTGATATATACACGGATTATGACATTATTATTATTTATATATTATTCTTTGTTATAGTGGCTAAAGTATGCGTTTTTGTCGCGCAAGGTAGTTTTTTACTGTCCGTTTGTAAAAGCACGTTTTTAACGCTGTTTTAGCAGTGTTTTAATGAGGTTTTAATGGGAGCACCACGGATATAGTACTATGCGAAGTCAATGGGAGGCGTGGTCGTGATATATACACGGATTATGACATTATTATTATTTATATATTATTCTTTGTTATAGTGGCTAAAGTATGCGTTTTTGTCATGCAAGGTACTGTTTTTTACTGTCCGTTTGTAAAAGCACGTTTTTAACGCTGTTTAGCAGTGTTTTAATGAGGTTTTAATGGGAGCACCACGGATATAGTACTATGCAAAGTCAATGGGAGGCGTGGTCGTGATATAAACACGGATTATGAAAT
The DNA here is from genome assembly GCF_033807715.1 of Cololabis saira. Lineage (NCBI taxonomy): Eukaryota > Metazoa > Chordata > Actinopteri > Beloniformes > Belonidae > Cololabis > Cololabis saira. The sequence goes on along the minus strand of NC_084594.1, from coordinate 49,348,692 downwards.
TATTATTATTTATATATTATTCTTTGTTATAGTGGCTAAATTATGCGTTTTTGTCGCGCAAGGTACTGTTTGTTACTGTTAGTTTGTAAAAGCATGTTTTTAACGCTGTTTTAGCAGTGTTTTAATGAGGATGGGATGGGATGGGAGCGCCACAGATATAGTACTATGCAAGTCAATGGGATCCGTCACCCGATTTGACTGCTGTCATACCATTGAATGAAGGACAAAACGATAACAATCATCCCATAGATATGGGCCAGTAGGGCCCTACTCTACCTACTAGTAGGCGCAGGAAGCTGTTATCGCCCCTTTCTATGGCTAATCCCATGTTATTAATGCTTGCTATGGAGCTCACACCTCATTATCGCCCTTTTCCATGGCTAACCCCATGTTATTAATGCTCAGTAGGCACAGAAGTTTTGTTATGAAGCTCACACCTCACTTTATTATGTATTTAGCTAGAATTTTAAAACCTGAACAATAGAATTCAACGTAAAATGCCGGATCTTGTCCATTAAAAACAATACGTTTTGGAACATAGTGTAACGACCACAGATAGATAAGGCCTTGCCCGCCTGGG